>NW_027526306.1:2176593-2379927 GCF_048455015.1 Haemaphysalis longicornis
ACCAGACCGGTATTCTGGAGGTCGTGGGTTCGGATCCCACCTGGCGGGCATTTTTTCTTCACTTTCTTTCTTTCTTTCCAAATTCTTAATCTGTTTCAATGATCTACCACATCCTCCCCTTTGCTTTCCGAGGTTTTCTCGACTGCCAACCCTTATTTCTGTGTTATTTTCAACGAGCCCCTCATTTCCTATTCTGATTCGCTACATGCATAGCGAGGGCCTCTGTTCTGGCAGTCTTGTTGCCAAAGGGAGCTTAAGAGGGTTCAAAGCTGGTCGACCACTCTGGACATGTCGTAGACACTCGAGTCACGACCCGGGGGTTAAAAAGAAGGTCGCCTTCTCCCCGATTAGTCCGAATGGCGCTGGCTACCACCCCCAAACACAGGAAACAAAACATACCTAACATAAATACCCCAGAAAGTGAATGGGAAAATCGCCCCGCCGGTAGCGTAGTGGTTATCGCACCACACCGGTATTCTGGAGGTCGTGGGTTCGGATCCCACCTGGCGGGCATTTTTTCTTCACTTTCTTTCTTTCTTTCCAAATTCTTAATCTGTTTCAATGATCTACCACATCCTCCCCTTTGCTTTCCGAGGTTTTCTCGACTGCCAACCCTTATTTCTGTGTTATTTTCAACGAGCTCCTCATTTCCTATTCTGATTCGCTACATGCATAGCGAGGGCCTCTGTTCTGGCAGTCTTGTTGCCAAGGGGAGCTTAAGAGGGTTCAAAGCTGGTCGACCACTCTGGACATGTCGTAGACACTCGAGTCACGACCCGGGGGTTAAAAAGAAGGTCCCCTTCTCCCCGATTAGTCCGAATGGCGCTGGCTACCACCCCCAAGCACAGGAAACAAAACATACCTAACATAAATACCACAGAAAGTGAATGGGAAAATCGCCCCGCCGGCAGCGTAGTGGTTATCGCACCAAACCGGTATTCTGGAGGTCGTGGGTTCGGATCCCACCTGGCGGGCATTTTTTCTTCACTTTCTTTCTTTCTTTCCAAATTCTTAATCTGTTTCAATGATCTACCACATCCTCCCCTTTGCTTTCCGAGGTTTTCTCGACTGCCAACCCTTATTTCTGTGTTATTTTCAACGAGCCCCTCATTTCCTATATATATATATATATATATATACGGACTCCCATCAATATTTGCATTTTCAAAGTAGTCACATTAAGCACTGGAAGACGGGCACACCCTATAGTCAAGCGCATCGCTTACACCGGATATGCTCCAAGGAAACAAATTTTATTTCCAACTGTGAGGGACTCAAAAACGATCTGCTTAAACAAAAGTATCCGCTCCAATTAATTGACGATTCCATTCGCCGAACAGGAGGGAAGCGCCTCTTTACCGACTTCATAAGGAGAGGTCGTTTACCTCCTCTTGGCTTTACAGACGGGCAAACTGGCCATGTGTGGGCGTACTTCATTACCTCCTTTTTAATCAAGGCCATGTGACAACGCGGCATAGCTTTTCGTACGTTTTCTGTCCGTCACTACGACCTGCGAGGGTAGTGTCATAGTAATTTTCAATAAAAGACCTCCTTACGTGCTTGAGTACGAACACCCGGAAGGGATACACACCACCGTTCATGTACGCACTTAGAATGTACCTCAGTAGCAAGCAGTCGTGGCTTTCGACGTAGCAGTCATAGTCCAGTACCCGTGCCGACGTAGTATCATCGTTCTCTGTGGCCGTAATGAACTCCCGAATGTGCTTGCACTGTTCGTCTGCCTGCTGCGTTTCAAGTGACTTACCAGTGCTCCCCAGCCATCCGCAGGCGTTGCAACCGCGAAGACCTGTGGTTCTGGTTGCTCTGTGCTGGTAGGGGTGCGCGAGGCAAGGCGTCTGCGGCTTTGGTGTGGGTGCGCTTGTGTTCCACTTTGTAGTGATACGTCTGCAGGTTTAGCGCTCTGCGTGCGAGGCGACCTGCAGGATTTTGAAGCCGTGACAACCATGACAGTGTTTGGTGGTCAGTCTGTACCGTGAAATGTGCGCCATCCAAGGACATGTTGAACTCTTTTAGATGGAACACTGGCGAGACACTTTTTTTCTGTGACTGAATAGTTTTGTTCGGCCGCTGAGAGAATGTGGCTGGCGAACGCCACAGGGTAAAGTTCACCGCTATGCTCCTGTAGCAAAACGGCCGTTATGCCGTACTCGCATCGCTTTGGACAACAAAGGGATGGTTGAGATCTGGCAACTGCAGGCTTGTGGTTTTGGCGATGGCCGATGATAGTGTCTGAAACGCCTGCTCCTCTGAAGCCGTTCATGACAACCTGGCGCCCTTCCTTAGCAGCTGATGAAGGGGCCGTGCCAGGTCCGCACAGTTCCGAATGAAGTGCCTGTAGAAGCCGACCATACGAAGGAAGCGGTGCAGACATTTGACGTTTCCCGGACTCGGGAACTGCAAGAGGACTTTGAGCTTCCCTTCGTTTGGCCCTAATAAACCTTGGTCCACAACGAAGCCCCGGAGCTCGATCCTGCTGGCCGCCAGTTGTACTTTGCGCGGGTTTACTGTTAGCCCTGCGTTTTGCATGCGCTGCAACACACTCTAAATGAACAATGTGATCCTCAAGGTTCTCTGAAAATACAACCACATCATCCATGTACACCATCGCGTAGTTGGACTTCGCGACCCCCGGCACAATGTCCATCACGCGCTGGAAATTTGTTGGAGAAATCTACAAACCAAAAGGCAGCCTGACGAATTCAAACAGCCGTCTGGTACAAGTGAACGCGGTTTTCTCGATATCCTTTTCTTCTACAGGGATCGGTAGAAAACCTGTACTACAGTCGAATGTGGTCAAAACCTTTGCCGTGCCTAGAGCGTACATACCCGCGTCGATGGATGCAAAGGGGTACGAGTCTTGTTGTTATTGCGTTTGGGCCTCTGTTGTGTACGCACGTGCGGACACTGCCATCTTTCTTACCCGCAAGCACAATGCGAAATGCCCAAGGGCTTTTTGATGGTCTCACCGATCCTGTATTTACCATCTCCTGCAGGGCTCCTTCAAGGTGTGGTTGCGGTTCAACCCAAGCTCAATGGCCTTTGGTTGAACCGCAGTGGACACGCATCTCTCCTCTCGATGTGGTGCTCAAAAATGTTCACAGTACGTGGAGCTTCTGTGAACATCACTGCGAAGGGGTGTAGTACTGCCGCGAGCCGTCATTGTTCCTCCGGTGGTCCTGCGAACGACATCAGGATTGTTTGCGAACCATTTTCAACCTTTCCGGCGCTGGTCTCAGCTGCCAGCAACCCCAACAGCAGTTCTGGTGGTCTTGCTGCAAAGCTGTTCAGCGGCGTTCCACAGCCGTAGTGGTAGTGTCCAGCCTTCACGTCAAGCACTAGTCCTGTCCTGGCCATAAAATCACGGCTCAGAATTGTTGGACAAGAATGACCGGGAAGGTACAAAAACTGTTGCCTGTTTTTGCGACCATCCGCGATTACCGCCAGCCTTGCTGCCGATGTTATCGGCACGCCCTTATCAGAAGCTGTTCTGGTACTGGTGCTTACGCGCCGGAATTCGATCTTCCTCGGAGAGAACCATTTTCCGACCAAATCTCCAAACACAGAAACTGCTGCTCCAGTGTTCCAGTAGGGCAGGTATAGTCAGGTAATGGATTGTCCATTGTCCACCGCGCTTGCGAACTCCCGCCAGGGGCAAGGGCCATCAGCTCACCATGTGCAGATTGTTGCTCACTGAAGGCCCTTCGTATGCATTCGGCACCACGTTGCCGCCTGCCATGTCGTCCATGTAGGGTGCGGCATGCCCGAAAGCAGTTGGTATGGAATTTTTGCTCTGCTCTATGCGCCATATGCGCCAAGCTTTCGGAGGCCGTTTTGGCGGCTTTGGCAGAAGTGGGTCTTTGCATTGCTGCGTCTGGGGGCTTGTGCACTGCTGCCTGCCTCGATACGGCGAGTCTCGCCGCAGTTTCGAGTGGCGTATTTTGATTGGGGTCGCCAGGGTGTGTGCACAGCATGCCGATGGGTAGTAGGATTACCATAATACCAGTGCATTGTCGTTCTCTTCTGTTGACTGCACTGTCTCAGGGCGAACTGGTCCCTCCTAGGTCGCCGAGATTGAATACACGGTCCAGTGGAAAGCCGCTTGCCGCCTTTTCTTGTTGCTAGAGTCGGGTGATGTGGACCCGACTTCCTGGCTGACGTGTGTACAAATGAATTTCCCATTGGTTAGGAAATGTCTCTCTTTGCGGTACTTGCCTCTGGTCATTCCGGCCGAACGGGCGCTCCCATGACGGTGCGGCACGGCTGGGATGAGGCGGCGCTTAAAAAACCCTCTCTTATGGTGGCGCCGCACCGCTGGCGTGAGTCAGCGCTGCAACCACCTCTAACGGTGGCCCCACGCCGCTTGGGTGAGTCAGTGCTGCAACCATCTCCCATGGTGGCGCTGCACCGCTGGCGTAAGTCGCGGCTGCAGCCATCTTCCACGGTGGCGCTGCATCGGTGGGTTGACTCGGCGCTGCAATCATCTCCGACATTGGCGCCGCACCGGTGGGGTGAGTCGGCGCTGCAATCAACTCCCACAGTGGCGCCGCACCACTGGGGTGAGTCGGCGCTCCAATCATCTCCAACGCTGGTGCCGCACCACTAAAGTCAATAGGTGCTCCAACCATCTCCCACGGTGCCGCGCACCGCTGGGGTGAGTTTCGCTGCAACCATCTCCCACGGTGGCACCGCACCGCTGGGGTAGTTGGTGCCGCAAATATGTCCAACGGTGGCACCACACCGTTGGGGTGAGTTGGCACTGCACCCATCTCTCATGTTGGTGCCGCACCACTGGGGTGAGTTGGGCACCTCCCTCGGTGGCGCCGCACCGCTGGGGTTAGATAAAATGATTGCGCTGAAAAGGGGGACATGGAAGGAGTAAGGACAGACTCGGCTGTATGTGTCGCAACTCAACCACTGGGGTGAGTTGGCGCTGCAATTACCGTTGCCAAGAATGATCGCTGCTCGCCTTTTGTATTTCTCCTGCGATTGCTGGTTGTCCGGCCCCGCGCCTATGAACAGCGCCGCCTTCCTTCCTCGCTGCGTTGTTCGCTTCGCTCTGGGCCTCTGCTGGGCCGGCGCTGGGGGTGTGGGGTAGGTGCACGCACACGAAGCCTCTAAGCATGCCTCTTTACGCGGTGGCGGTTGGTAGGATCTGTGGCCATTAGCGAAGTTTCTATGGCTGTGGAGTCCTTGGCGAGGTCATTAAAGTCCGAGAACCCCCGGTACCGCAAGTACGGCTGGAATGTCGGGTGGCACTGTGGCCGGTTCCGGTTCAGCCCGCTCCTACATGTACTGCATATAGCTCGCCTATCCCCGAAGGCTTTCACCTTCTCCCTGTGTCCGTGCGCGAAGTCCGTCTTTGATTCGATACGCATACCCAGGTGGCAAAAACTCCAGGTGAAAGCGTTCCTTGAAGTCCGTCATATTCTCGATCGGCTTCTGGTTGTGTCTCGATACGCCGGCTGCCGCCCGCAAGAAACTGGCCAAATCCTACTAATCAGCACACTATTTGAAAGTGCCATGGCTTGTTGGTAGTCCGACAATTCATAAAAAAAGTCAAAAACAGACCTCTTGTCGATGGAACCTGTATACGTTGGCACGGCTAAGTTTAACTGCGACGACGCGCTGCGTTGACTGTTGCATTGGTAAGCTTGCGGTGACCGATCACCCAGTATTGCCTCCATGTTAACCTTGCTAGCCTAAAGTGACAACAGTTGCTTTTAAAACTCGTCCTTTGATTCTATCAGTTGGGCCATCAAGTGAGGAATTAGCTTTGCGTTGTCAGATAGTCGATCAGTCTGGGCAGTACTATCCGAGAGAAGTAAGGAGGCATTTTTGCTTAACCCGGGAACAGCATTCTCGTCCGTCGACATAGTTGTAGCTGCAAAATACGGTTGGCACGGCCTTGAATAGAGCCTTTTTTACCGGCGCAGAAGGAAAAAAATGCTCCAAAGTGGGCAGGCACGCTCAATCAGCGATTACACTTTGGCGATAAGCGTAAATTCTGTGGCAAGTCACTCTCACAATTTGTTTCGCAGTTTTCTCGACTGCGTCTTTCCCCGCGAGCTTCGTCGTTGAGCGATGGCTTGTGGTAGACAGTTGGAAGCATTCTACGCTGGTTGATTGATGCTCGCGAAGTCGGCACGGCCGCCTTTTGGGGCGCTGATTTCGCCAGTGACTGCTGCGTGAAAAATGTTAGCGACCCGAGCAAAGCATACACAGTTATGAAGCATTCCGCAAGCATTCCCACGTGCAGGTGGCAGTATAGCTTGCGGGGCGAGTCAAGACCCAAAGAAAATAACAAAAAAGAAGGAATAAAGCAAGAAACCACGTTGAGCGCCAGGGAAGGATCTCCCTTCGAGAGTAAAGGGTTCGCGATCCCGAACTGGCCCGTCGAAGTAACGCCAATCCACATGAGAACCAGTCACCGATTTATTGCGGGAGAACAAAGAAAAAAACGAGGAAAGCTGCTTAAGAGGCACAGTTGCGACAGTACACACAGCGTGCGCGTAAAGCGCATAAAGATAACATTACGGCAGTTGAAGGACTGCTTGCCCAGAAAGTTACGTCCTTGTGCTGTACACTTATGACGACGTCTCCAGTCACTTCTGGCGACGTTGGGTGAACAGCGTTCGTTCCAGGCGCTGGTTGCTCCTCGCTGTCCGGGCGTCATGGCTGTAGCTCGCCGCCCATCGGTCCCTCTCGCAGCTCTTGGAAGCACTCTCGCGTGTTTATTGCTGCGCACTCCACCAGTGCTCTTGTGAACGCCGCTTTTACGCCACCCGTTAGGTTGTTCTGTGAATGTTCAGGGTTGTAGGCGCACTATACGTATTTGCGTAGTTGTTCCGGCTCACCATTCATCAGAAACGCGCGCACAGGCCCAGGATGCTGTGACGCCACTATCGCTTTTACACGCGCGCAGTGCACTGTAATCACCTACGCGGGTGCTCTTAGCGGCTGTGTGCCTACAACACACACACGCACATAAATAAATATATATATATATATATATATATATATATATATATATATATATATATATATATATATATATATATATATATATATATATATATATACATATAGCAGGTAAGGAGTTCCTGAGTACCGTAGCAATAGGTCAAAACATGGGTGCAGACACCTGGAGAACACTGAAGAAGGGTTATATTGTCCCAACAGTTTCGAAAGGTGGACCTTTCTTCGGGGGTTATCGTAGAATAGACAGAAAAACGCTTATAGACACTTTGCCTAAGAGGGCTTCCCTTTCTCCTTACCTTCGCCAATGAGAACTCTCTGGAAGACTAAAGGAGCGGGAGAGTAGCAACGACACCGCAGGACAGGCAGTCATGCCTTTGCATCTTTTGATGCAGGTCGTACTGCTCGGATTCTTCCCGTTTCCCCGAGACGTCAACTTCGCCAACGAGGCGTCGACTTCGCTGTTTCTCCGTGACGGTCGCTTAAACCTTACCGGCTGCGACGAAGCAACCTTCAACACCCTGGCCGATCATCCGAGCGCGCGACCTTCCCAACACTAGCTTCTGCCCGCCGCGACCGGTTGCCCCTACCTGCTCCCCCGAGCAATTACCGGCTCTGCACATCCATGCCTATTTAAGGAGCCTCCGTACCGGACCCAGGCAGGGCACGACACCGCAGGACAGGCAGTCATGCCTTTGTATCTTTTGACGCAGGTCGTACTGCTCGGATTCTTCCCGTTTCCCCGATACGTCAACTTCGCCAACGAGGCGTCGACATCGCTGTTTCTCCGTGACGGTCGCCTAACCCTTACCGGCTGCGACGAAGCAACCTTCAACACCCTGGCCGATCATCCGAGCGCGCGACCTTCCCAACACGAGCTTCTGCCCGCCGCGACCGGTTGCCCCTACCTGCTCCCCCGAGCAATTACCGGCTCTGCACATCCATGCCTATTTAAGGAGCCTCCGCACCGGACCCAGGCGGGGCACGACACCGCAGGACAGGCAGTCATGCCTTTGCATCTTTTGACGCAGGTTAGTTACCTCCGCTATTCAAGTCAGTACCGAAGTGATAACCCCTTTCTTGTTGCGGTGTCGTGCCCCTACGACCCAGACTGGCGCCGTGCTATTCGCGTGTGCACAGATGCCATTGCATTTGACTTAGTGTGTCACTTGTTGCTGATTCTGTCCGGTGACGTTGAGCTAAACCCTGGTCCTACCACAGAAATTCTGACTGCCATAAGTAAGCTTCAAGAATGCCAAAAAGCTATTCAAACTGAACTGAAAGATCTGAAGACCACACAGTTATCACAAGAAAAAACGATCACAGATATCACTAACAGGCTTGCCGCACTGGAAATCACGCAACCGACAAATAATCCCGACCCAGTTGTGCACGAGGCAAATGCAATCAAACGTGAAATAGCGGTCCTTCAAGCGGCTCATACAGATACCAACAACCGAATGCGGAGGAACAATCTTCTGTTCTTGGGTATCGATGACGCAGAAAAAGAGACGTGGCAGGAAGCTACAAAAAATAGTAGAATTTTGGTGTGCCACCTTGAAGCTGCAATTGCACGACAACGCTATCGAACGTGCCCACCGCTTAGGCAAATTTAGTAACAACAAAAAAGACCCATAATTGTAAAGTTAAACCACTTCAAGACTAAAGAAAATACCCTTGCTTGCGGCCGCCAACTGAAGGGAACTGATTACGCCATCCGAGAAGATTTCACTCCCGCTTCTCGATACGCGCGCACCAAATTAATACAATTCATACGACCTCAAAAGCGTGCCTTCAAACTCTCCGTTGATAAACTGCACGTAGGAAGTAAATCTTATTCTTACGCCGCGGCAACCGATACCGTTTTAGAGTGCGAAAACTTCCCTGCGTTTGCGCCGTTCCCGCCTCAGCATCATCTCAGTGCCGAAGCATGTGGTAACTGACGCAGAGCAAACAACCAAGGTCATTCAAACATGTGGTAATGTGGGGCGCACTATTGATAACAATGTAGCCTCCACAGTGCTGCAGCTAGCTTGTGATATGAACTATAGTTACTATGTGGGACCATTGTCGCTTTTTATATGTTACAACCTCGACGTACGCCTTGTCACTTGAGTGTTAATTTCCTTCCATTTTACTTCCCCTTTTGTTGTCCCTTGTTAACTTGTGATCATTTTTTTACGAAGTTGTTGAAACCCCGATGTACACCATCACTTGAGTGCTGATTTTTGTCTTTTTATTTCCTTTTTCTGTTATTCCTTGTTACATTTTTGCGAAGACGCTACAACCTTGATGTACGCCCCCCCTTATGTAATGCCTCCTGGCCCTTAAGGACGAATAAATGAAATGAAATGAAATGAAACATGTAGTAACTATACTACAGAAGGTGGGAAAAAGAAAGAAAAGACGAAGGGAAAGAGGAAAGCTTTAAATGGGAAGGAGGCACAAGTGCTATATTGATAGACAGAAAACAGACGCATCAAGTTCAACCAATGTACGTCTACACAAAAAACGGCGTGCTGCGTCTGGTTGCGGAGAGAGAGAAAGAGATACATAACTCTTGGAGAGTCGAAGCTCGAAAGCCTGAAAAAAAGGCTCTGGATGGCAGAGAAGCTTGGGAACGTCTGCCTACTGGTGATCAATGGTAAAAAAAACAAAAAAAGGTTTGTTATTGGCGGTTTCAGACCATCCTTAGACAAAGACAAGTGCCACATGTCTTTCAGGTGGCCGAAGGAAGCTTAAAGGGAAATGTAACAATCGTGGACAGCTTTGAAAAAAACAATCACTGAGTACCTAGTGCGCGGAGGCTCGTAAGAATCCGTCTGAGCGAAATGGTCCGGAAAGTTTGTGTATAAACCGATTTACGCCTGGTAAAGAACCAGAGGCGGAGAAGGATTTATTACCTCACCGCTGCCGGAGAGGGCCAGAGGGACAGTTGCCACGCGGAGCGCTCCGAATCGCCCCCTGCCCTCTTTGCCCCCCCCGCCCCCTGGTCCCCCTCGCCTCACAAATGCCGGCACAACGCGGCTTCCTTCAGGGGCGGAGGTTGTGTTCTACGAACTTAAAAAAAAACATTGCATGCTTATTTGTTTCTCAATCCCTCAAAACATATCAGGGTGGTTACGTCAGTTTTGAAAGCAAATCAATCTCTCTGTGGTCTCATTTATTCCTTCGGCAAACGTCCGAAATTCATGTATAAAGAATGGTTTTCTTTGTTCCCTCTCGTATGTGGTGCGGAAGCCGGACTGAATTAAGACGGCCTGTACTTTTGCAAACGATTGACCCGAGACAGCGGAAGCTCGGGTAGGCCCTTCACATCTGACTTGTGATTGTTAAACCTTTTGCAGAAAGATGTTTTTGTTTGGCCAAAATATTCCTCCTCACAGACAAGGCAACGGAGTTTGTAGAATGCATTAGGGCTGTCACAATTGAGGTTGTCTTTGATTTTATATTTGAAGGTTGACCTGGTGGCCTGGTCAACATTAGTGGTCTTTATGTGGGCATAAAGTTTACAGCGCGGCTTGCCGCATTACCGGCATCCTAGAGTTCACTCAGGTACTTTGGTGTTTGCCCTGACTGAAAGGTCGTTCAAGTTTCTGGCCCGTGTGTACACAGCACGGGGGGCGCTGAAACACAGTCGACAAGCGCTCACTATGCCTTATGATATTAAAATTTCGTCCCAAGATGTGGTTTTCATGGGACGTTTTGACGAGTGCGCAAGGACTAAGTAAGTCTCATGGTGGGTTTCTTTAGGGGTCTCAGTCAGAATTTCTTTTCTTTGTAACTTGCGTGCTCGGTTAATCGCATATTCTATAATTTCTTCGGGATATTTTTTGAATAATCAGTTAGGTCTTTAACTTCTCAGCAAGTTTTTCGAAATCGTCCGGTTCAGTGCAGATCCTGCGGTACCGGTGTGCTTGTGAGTAAGGTACACCTGTTTTACAATGGCGGGATGGCTGCTCTATAAGTCAAGATATCGTTTGCCCCCACAGGGTCGCCGTCTATTCAAGGTAATAGTAGTTGCGACACCGCGGACCGCGAGCCTATGTCGGTTAGACCCACCCACGACCTCGGCTGTGAGTGGCTTTGCCGTGTCCAGGGAATAGGGCATCCTGGTGGTTGAGCGAAAGCCAGGGTTGTTTGGGACCTTCATGGCCCCCCGGAAGAGGCAACACACCACTTCGGCCCCCGCTTCCCGTAGACGGTGCAACCAGTCTGACCCGACCTGGGGGGAATCAGCCAGTCGCCTTCTCCTGTCGCTTTTTCTTCTTCATTGTTTTGCCTTCCAATTGTCTTTCCTAACCCTGTCCTGTCATCTACTCTCGTTATTTTTCCGTTTTTCTCCAGGCGGCGAGGGTTAACTCTGTGCGAAGACTTCAATCTAGATGCCGAGCTTAGGCTTATAGAGGCACCATACAGATAGCGTGTGCTACAAAGCGACGTTCTCTTGTTGGGCTCGGAGGTGGGCGACTGGCCTTTCCACCAAATATTTTCCGTTTTTTATTGCTTAGTTTTCCTTCCACTCCTAAAGAACTGATCGGCCCTCATAAAGGGGCCGCACCGGAGTACCGCAACAACTCAGATCAAGCACTAATTTCTCAAATATCCTTGTAGTGCACTCAACCGATGAGACTAAGCCAACGAACAAACAGTTAGTGTTTCGCGTTGCGAAAAGCATACAGAACATTATCGGCAAAGATTACAACGCCAAGAGGCTCGCATCCGGTAACCTCCTCGTTGAGGTTATGAGAAAGAATCAAAGCAAGAATCTGCTTAAGCAGTATAAAATCGCTGACCTGGCAGTAACTGTAACACCACACCGCCCACTGAACACCATTAAGGCGTTATATCCGAGAGTGAGCTGCTGAATGAGACCGAAGCTGAGTTTCTTGAGGGTCTGAAAGACCAAGATTTAGTCGCGCTTCGAAGAATAACCATACGAAGAGAGAGAAAGGAAATCGCAACCAAACACATCACTAACTTTTGCGAGTACTACCTCGCCTGAGACAGTGAAACCCACTTTCATCAGGTGTCAGGTGCGGCCGTATATCCTGAATTCGAGACGGTGCTTCAAGTGCCAAAAGACCGGCCATGGCACTCAAGCATGCCGGGGCAAGTTGACATGCGGCAAGTGTGCCGACACCGACCACTCTTCTGATAGTTGCTAGAGCACCACAGCCAAGTGTCGGAACTGCAGCTGTGCACACGTTGCATACGATCGATCCTGTCCGACTTTCAAAAAAGAGACGGGTATAATACAAATTATCGTTACTCAGAACATCAGTTTTGTTGAAGTGCGCCGGAAACACAGGTTGTTTTCGCCAACCTCCTATGCAGATGCCGCCCGCCGGGGGTTGGGGCGTAGTCCGGTTAGTACAGTGACGCAGTGTAGCCTTGCTACTGCGAACCGTCTCTTCCCCTACTGAGTGGCTTCCGATCACTCATTGAATGCCCGCAGAGGATCTGGCTGCCGCTCCCCCTCCTCACCTGACTTTGGTAGACCAAGCCGCAACAAAATCCGCGGCTCTCGCGGTTCCGGCAATCGCCCTCACAACCGAAAGCCATGGCGCGCCTCCAGTTGCATCACCCAACTGATATTTGTGATTGTGTGGGGACCATCGATATTATAGAGCCAGCTCCCTCTGCTACGTCTGACGTGCTGGAATCCACGCCCCACCCCGTGCGGCTGGCCTAGGCACCAATCGTCGTGGTGCGTGCCCCAAAGAGCCCGCCCAATCAGTTGCTCGCGGGAAAACGTTTGAAGCAATGAATGCTGTACCGTCTCCTCTACCACCTGAGGTGCCCAGGAAGCGGCGCCTGTCTTTTTAGCGCCAGAAAAAACCGCCTAACATTACAGGCCCATCACGCAAGATATAACTAAACAAAACACACATACAGAAGTACTCATTAGTCAAATAAACAGTATGACTCACAGCATATTACAATAGAATTGTAGGGGCCTGACAAAAAATCTTGATGACATTTATGAAATCCTACCAGAATGCAATCCAGATATAATGAGTCTTCAAGAAACGCACCTAAACTCGAAACAAACAAACTTCCTTACACAGCATACCGTTTTTCATAAGGACAGAGATGGCTGCACCCACCCCTCTGAAGGTGTTGCTATAGTTGTTAAGAAGTCAACTGCATGCGTTCAAGTAACCGTGCATACAAACCTTGATGCCATTGGGGTGAGAGCAATTATTTTCGGTGGGTTGACAACAGTCTACTCTTTATATGTCCCTCCAGATTACCATCTCGGAGATGCTGAGTTTGAAAGTTTAATAAATCAGCTCCCACCCCCTTTCATACTAGCAGGATATTTTATTGCCCATCATAAGCTTTGCGGTTCTGCGAGTGCAGATGCACGTGGAAGACTCTTAGAGAAATTTTTGCTGTCGTCAGGCACCTGCCTTTTGAACAAAAACACCCCACGTATTACTGCAGAACACACAACACATACTCGGCTATCGATCTGGAGATGGGCTCGCCTAATCTCTTCCCTTTTGTAAAACGGAGCGTAGATGTGAATTCCTATGGCAGAGACCACTTCCCTATATCGTTAACTGCAACAGAAAGCCCTTCAATTCCACAACGCACACAACGTTTCCTTGCAGAGGGTGGGGATTGGAAAAAAATTAAAGAAATATTTCAGCTGTCGTATGCATCTATAGAACATTTAGGTATTCACCAAGCTGCGGATATAATTTGTGCACACCTAATGGATGCTGCACAATCCTCCATTCCCCAAACGTCCTGTACAAACAAGACCAAACGAAGGCCTCGGTGAAACGGCGAGTGCAAGAGGGCCCGTAAAGAGCAAAACAAAGCATGGGTGGCCTTTAGAAGCTGCCCAACAACTGAAAATCTGGTTGCTTTTAAACGTGCAAAAGCGAAGGGTAGGCAGATTAGACGTGCGGCCAAAACTGACAGTTGGAAGACATTTCTTACATCAATAAACTCGTACACTGACACACATAAAATCTTGAAGAGAATTAGCACAATACAACAAACACCCTTACACTTGTGAATACTGCTGGAAACACGCTTGAGGATCAAGCCAGTGCTCTTGGTGAGCACTTTGAAGGTGTCTTCAGTTCTGCACACTACACCCTACAATTCTTACAACACAAAAACATCGTTGAACGCCAGCCACCTCGAAAGAGGAAGACAGAAGAGAAAGTCTACAACAGCCCATTCACTAAACACGAGTTAGCTGTTGCGCTTGCTATCTGTGGTAACATTTCCACAGGGGCTGACAAAATTACATACGAAATGGTGGAACATGTTGCTGAAGATGCACTGGAAACATTACTCTTCTTATTCAATAAAATATGGCAAGCTGGACGTCTTCCTAAATCCTTGAAAGGGGCCATTGTTGTCGCGTTATTAAAAGAAGGAAAGGACCCTTCTTTAGCGGGCAGCTATAGGCCAAATTCATTACCGAGCTGTTTATGTAGGCTTTTAGAAAAAAAATGAGAAACAGGCGCCTAATTTATTTTTTAGAACACAATGGAATTTTAGATAGTTGTCAGTCTGGCTTCCGGTCACGTAGGTCCACAACCGACAGTGTTGTAGCGTTGGAAGCTTATATAGGACGCGCATTTGTACATCAGCAGCACTGTGTCTCTCTCTTTTTTGATCTAGCGAAAGCATATGATACTGCATGGCGTTATGGCGTTTTACTTGACCTTGCCGCAATTCGTATCTACGGCAACATGTTCAATTTTCTGGAGGATTACCTTATTAATAGAACATTTTGAGTGCGGCTTAGCACAGTTTTATCAAGAGTGTTCAGCCAAGAAAAAGGTGTGCCGAAAGGAGGTGTTCTGATTTCCACACTTTTTGTTAATAAATTAATTGTGCAAAGAATGTTTTGCCCCAGTTACGTTTTTATCCTGTCTACGTGGACGACGTTCAGATAAGTTTCAGGTCTTCAAATATGTCTATTTGCGAGAGACAGACCCAAGTGGGAGTGAATAGTCTTTCGAGGTGGGCGGATCAAAAAGGTTTTAAATTCACTGGACACAAAACTTCCTGCGTCCTCTTTTCAAAACTACGACGCATGCGACCGGATCTATTTGTCACTCTAGATGGAAAACAAATTCCAGTGAAAAAGGAGCAAAAGTTCTTGGGCATTCTGCTGGATGAGAAGTTATGCCTCATTCCCAACATCAAAAGACTAAGAATAAAATGCATCAAGGCACTCAACATTTTAAAGGATCTCTCACGCCAGGCATACGGAACTGACAAGGAATGCTTATTGAAAATTTCTAATAGCCTTGTCAGATCGGGACTTGACTATGACAGTGTAATTTATCAATCAGCCTCAAAGTTCGCTCTAAACTTCTTGACCGGTGAACCACCTGGGCCTTCAATTGGCGCCTTGAGCTTTCCGAACAAGCGCGATAAAAAGCCAGTATGTAGAATTGGATATGTGGTCACTAGAAAGTGTGCGTGCCTACACAGCCTTACTAGAAGCAGTCAAAAAAACTTCATTCTAAAAACACCACTCGGACATCTTAATACATGATACATCCACTGCAGGTCTGTTCCTTAAACGAACCTCTCTTGCGCAACCGTATGTAATGTCCGTAAGCACTTTGGCATCAGACATGGAAATTACATTTAAAGACACTTACAAAACCAGCTTTACTGATGTCCTTGCACCATGGATACGGTTTCCGGTTGCATGTAACATGTCGTTTACCGACATAGACAAGAACAAAGCTCTCTGTACCTTAACACAGCAACACTTTAAAAGCCATAAACACAAATACCAATTCGCAGAGTTTTAAACACACGCATCTAAAACTAACTCGGCGGTATCATATTCTGTTTCCGGACTCCAATACTATGTCTCTAGGACACTCAATCCTAACACCAGCACAGTCACAGGTGAAGCCCATGGTATTTTAATGGCTGCTGAACACATACTACAACACCAAATACTCTACTCTAGATCTTTTCCGTGTTTCTCCTGCATAAACTGAGTTGAAGTTCCAGGGTGTGTTTCGCCTCCCCTTTACTGTAGTCTCTGTGTTAATGTTTGCTAGTACTACAAATTTCTTATTAGTTAGTCACCAACTAACTTGCCCAACTTAGCGCAATATTTGCACAATTCAGAACTTGAATTGCTCCATGGCTGTTGGTTTTGTGGAAAACAGAACTTTATCAGGCAATTCATGATTGTAGGCCATGAAATAGTAGCAAAAAAGTGCACATTTATTTATTGCCTTGCTCAGGCCCAAACGTCTAAGCAACTTCAAAGAAGTTGCCGAAAGAAATTACCCTGTCATTCATATTTTTCGGCACAGGACAACTAAGGCATGACGAAGAGAGCTCCAGAACTCATTTTTTTAGTTTTATATATGCCTTAGGTCTTTAAAGGCTTTATTTCCGATCGAAGTTCCACGTCCTTATATACTGTGATGATTGCGGACCAGAGTATTGCATCACTAGTCAGTGGAGGAGAAACAAACAGCATCATGTTATTTCAATTTTTCCTATTCATGATCATTCGCTGGGCTGCTTGCGCCGACAATGAAAGATTTGTACAATCGACGTCATGCTTGCATGGTAAGCTGAGCATTCATCTTAATATCAACTTTAGTTACGACGACCAACAGTCCTTGAAAATCAAAAGTATAATTGATAGTTTGATTGCCCTCAAAGTTAGCCTTCATTGTTGTTCGTAAATAATATGCATACGATGCCCAGAACCAATGTTGGGTATATTTTCTTCACAAAGTATCCAGAATAATAACCTTACCGGGAAGTGACAACCAACCTCCTAGATTATTTAGATGTAGTGTCGTCGGCAGCAAGAATAACCGGCGTAAATAACGTGGTTGAAACCGGAGAACTGCGTTTGGGACGACGTTGATGTCGCTTTTCTGCTACCACTTAAGAGTTGAGTAATATTACGCCGACTACCTTATCTACGTGTCCAATCAAGCAGAAGCAAGGCTCAACATTGATGTTTGTGTGATGCACTAATAGGAGCATGGTGAAACAGAGGTGCTTAACCCGTATGGACAAGCTAACACATTCTCATTGGTTTTTTGCATGGTTATGTAGAAGTTTTTGGAGTGACAAACAATATAGCAATAAAAAATATCAATATCAACGGAGATTTAAGTCAGTATACTGTAATGATGAGACGCATTTGAGCACACCAGTACTCATGCCAAATGTACACCGTCTACCTCGATTTCTCGGAGAAGCCTGTTCTAGTGAACAATATTAGAGCGTCCGCAAAAAGTAAGCAAAACCTATAAATCTGGCTTAGAAACTCTTCAAAGATGAGGACATTGAGATGACAGGAAGAGTAGCAGCATACAAAAGGTTTAACGTTCGACAAAATGTAAGTTCACTCTAATGAAGGGAGTAAAAAAGGAATAAATATCAAAAATATTCGCAGGTTAGTTTAGAAAAAAATTATCAGGCAGCGTGATCGACAGAAGCCAGGGATGCAAAGAACTGTTTGACATTCCATCCACCTGATAATGGCGCATGAGAATGTCGGTTTCAGTTATACGGTTATAGATGGGCATCTGTCGCCAGAATTGGAGGTATAGTTATAGGTATATAGAGTAGGTATATAGGTATAGGTATAGAGATTATATTTCAAGAAATGGAGAGCAAGCACGCTGTTAAAACGTCGTTGTCTGCTGAAGAAACGGAACGGTGGAGGAAGTCAAACAATATAACTACCTCGGACCGATAGTTAGTGCTGACTCCTCCAGGACAGTGAGTTGCGGGGTAGATTACCTATCGGCTGGGGAGCACTCGGCAAGAATTCCCATATAATGAAAGGAAGCTACCTCTATCACTCAAACAAAAATATACAACCAGTGCACACTACCGGTAATGACATAATAAGCCTAAAGGTTGTGACTTACTAAACAACTGGAAAGCAAACATAGATCTGATCCATGGGCATGGAACGAATAATCACAACAGCAACACTTGGGGACAGAAAATGAGCTTCCTGGATCAGGGCACAAACTTGAGTAGACGTTGTCAGTGTCCAAGTAAAGAAAAAAAACTGGAACGGGGTGGCCATGTAGTGAGACGAACCGAAAAATCAGTGTACAGTTACGGAAGCACAGTGAATAGGAAGTGTTGGGTCTGGAAGACGAAGTTAGATAACACGCTAGAGGCATAAAATAGGAAAATATGTACCAACACTCGAATCCAGCAATGCACGACAGGAGAGTTTAGAAGTAACGGCAAGAGGGCATCGCTCTACAATGAATCTGAGTACCTCATCACGAAATTATTGTAGCGATTGAAGGTGGACCTTCCACGAAATCTGTATTTTGGTTGAGAGACGGGGTGTTAAAGGATCTGGTCTTCTCGCTTATTTTGCCCTCTAGTTTTTCTTTTGGGATTTGCCAACTTACGTCCGAGAAATAACATGCGTTCATGCGTTTATAGTGATTAGAGGGTTAACTTACGCCAGTTCTGTATTTTTGTCGAACTTCTGGGGGGCACACGGTACTGTTTGCGGACTGACTCAGCAAAAGCCGCTGCGTATTCATACTATACATCTAATTACAATTTTCAAGGAGTATTTTATTGCCGATTAACTGATAAAGCTGAGACTCCAATTTATGACTTGTATAGGCCTTCTCCCCATCAATGGTAAATGTTGAAGATGTTTGCTTTCTGTTAAATCAGATACAAATAACCAGGCAATATATATAAGAAATTAGCGCGCAAAGTAGTTAACACCTTGTTTTTAACAATATGAGCAAAATATTTGCAAACATGATGCCAAGTGCGAAGTCCCCCTTCGACCAAAGTTTGCGACTTTTAATATTGTTCACAGAAAAACATCTTTTTTTTCACTTAAAAACATTTCTGTTCTATTGGATCTGTTTCATTCATTTTACAACTAGGTAATACAGGGTACGATTTAAATGAATGCGATTTGTATACCTTTCCTTAATATTGACTTCTTCAGTACCACAGAAGTATAGGCTTCCGTAAATGTATAGTATGGTTGCCTCAAGTTTCCCTGTTGCGGTGTTTTATTAAATGCGGGTTTTCTTTGTAGCCAAGCAGTAGTCTCCAAAACTGCGGACGTTCTGTGGACGTGATATTTCCCCATACATGACCTTAAAGGCCTTCCAAAGAGCCACTTTAAATGAACGGTTATAGTCAGCTGCCATGTCTACGTTTAATGCTTTGTGGTCTTCCATATATTCTACGTTTTAGTGGACACAACAGCATTACAGGCTGCGTATGACCAGGTGTCTCTATTTCGCAGTGGGTGTGTTCTGCGTGGTTTCAGGTCATCGAATACACACTTAATCGACGTGTTCCTCTTGCCCACTCAAAGATAACAATTACCGTCGGTGCGTCAACGTGTGCAGATGAGTGTCTGAAACACTAGAGATATTCGGTGTGCTTACCTGCATTTCTGCTTCTAAATATGTGCCTTTTTGCGGTTACTTTCGTAGACAAGAGTGCAACAATCAATCACCGCTTGATTCGCAGCTTTCCGTTCTTTTTCATGGCGGCAATTTTTTGTGTGGATTCAGGGCTTATTGCGTACTCGCAAGTAAAAAAAAATTGGCATCATAAATTTCAGTTTTGAGACTAGTTTGCTACGAATGCAATGTCACACAATTGTCGCTAATGTTCCTTTCTATAGTTCACCTAAGATTGTAATGGGTAGCTACTCGGCTTGTTGTTTACCCGACATCGTATATTTGCCAAGAATATTTCTCTACCAGAGGTACAAACAAAATTGATAATTTTTTGATGATTAAATGTATGTTTGTTTTTGAGAGAGTGGCTCTTGAGAATCTAGCCTTATCATAAAATTGACGTAGTAATTCGTAACGTAGACACACGAGCTGGTTTAGAAATCACACCTATAGGGGCCGCCGTGGTCTCACCGCAAGCGGACTGGCGGGGAATGGTTCCTAAACGGACACATTTAGGGCACAGTAGACTTGCACAGGCGGTTTTCAGACTCTTCTGCTTGGTGAGGGCAGAAATAGAGGGGAGCCTGCCACCCCTTGGGTTTAGCTGCGCAGGCCTTTATGGCAGCTGCAAAATTTGCAAGACAATAGAGCTTCCATTCCCGGGATAGCAAGCTATGACGTTGGAGGTGGCCCAAAACACCACAGCTTTGCTGTTTCCGCAGATGTTACACCCTGGGTCACTGTGCCTAATTTCACGGATTTATTTCTTTATTATTTTTTACTCCTCGCCCCCTTGTCGAGTACCCAGATGAAGAAATCATTCAGGCCACCGGCGCCGTAATTCGTGGCGAAAACCTAAACGGAAAACCGCAGGCCAGCATTTCTATCTTCGTGTGGACAAAAAAGGAATTTCAGAACCCGGAAATTCGCACAACCTATGCGGGAAAGCCATGGAATACACGCCAGGAGTGAGTGTTCAAATAATTACTGGAATAATGTTGTGCTCTTGTAACTCGTTGCGTGGAGACGTGTGAGTGATTGAGTTGTTTGATGGACACAGCTAGATTTGCGTTTCTGCTACTGTAGATAGAAAAGTTGGGACTGAGCGTGGTATCAAACACGGCTTCTGCTACATGATTTTACAGTCGGTGCACTGTGTTTATGTTACTTTCTTCCTGGGCAGTAAGACTTAATATTTATTATCTGGGTTTGATTTTTTTACGGCAGTAAAGGACCAAAATATAGACGTACAGCCGTGCTGCTAGGGTAAAGGTTCAGAGCAAGTTTAAACCATGTTTTCGATTCTGGTACCCGTCTATGCTCGACGAACTAAGGCAAGGTCATGTTGCCCACAATTTCTGTTTTTATTTTCAGAATATATTGCCAGCGTCATCACCAACCTGCCTTGGCGACATCCTTACACAAGTCATACACTTCGCCAAACATAGAGAAGGCCGTCTCTTAATCTTCATTCGATAGGATATTTTTTGAAATTTCTACTTCCGTACACCAGCGTTGACGCACGCTATTACAAGTCTTGAGTTATGTGGGGCAATTTAGGTAGTGCGATCTGGAGGCATTCGCGGAGGATTTCAAGGTATTCGCGTAGACTTGTAACTTTGTTAAAAATAGGCCGTGTTCTATTTATAGTCGTTTATAGCCTAACATTTCGTTCCAAAAACTACCTTGCCTTCAATGTGGAGACCTCCTGCGAACGATAAGGCTCCGTCCATTCCACCTGCCTGAATTTCCAGGCCACATCTCTAACTACTTAACTGATTTCAAAAGTTCTAGCGCTTATTCTGAACTCCTACTATCTTCACACCGATGTCAACTGCATGCTCACATCATAGGACGGTATATTGTTTATTCGCCAAACCCCAGGTCCTCCAGTTATCAGTGATTCTCATATTGATCAGTGCGAACTCACTTTAGTATCATATTCTGGGTGAGGACGCTTCGAATTATTTTCACTAACGCAGTGTGCCTGTAAGGCGCAGCGCCTGTCCAACTAGAGGATACTTCTAACGACCCTTAAAGCATTTGTACCGTTAAAGTCTTCATTGTATTCAAATTATGTGCTCCCTTGGCCCCTTTTCATACCCACACAAGAGCAGGTTCTATGGGCACCACATCTGTCGTGCGGTATCAGATGCTGTAGAAAAAACGGCTGATGGCCCCGCCACCCAGACATAACCTTCCCACAGGCATTACTTTCGTTCTCCATTCGCTATTACACCCTGCTTCATCCTGACCTGCGCAAGCCTTGCCCTTGTTGTCATTGAACTTGCATACACCGCAATTCCTACCTTTTCAAGTATGAAAATTTCTAAGCGTGATCACATCCTACCAGATAACACCAGCCTTCACGTACATGTCTGCCTACATTCCAAAACATGCACCTCGTTTAATGCTTGAATGATAGTTCAGCCATCATTTTAAAGAGAGTCTGCAAATGAATTGAGTACAAAAGTGCCTAAAGGAATTTTAACAGCACTACAGGCCTGCTTAGTATAGGAGCAGATATACAGGAAATAAACATGTAGGTGTATTTTCCACCATTGGGTAATTACCTGATAATGTGGATGAAGGTGACAAAAAACAGAACGACTGGCCCTTCTTGTGACAAGCCTATGCGGTATCCCCCTTCAAAAATGGAGTTGTACTTTTTTCGAATTCATTTATTGAGTAATAAATAAGTCTAGCACCTATGCTGTTTCAGTACTGGAGTTTTCCGCAAAACAGACTGCAGAACATTGAAGGGGAGCTGAAATAGGGACTCGGAATAATGGAGGCGAAAGCCATGTTATATTGGTACAAAGGAATGACATGTGTGTAAATAATGCGCCGTTCCCTACACAGGAGAAAGGAATTAACATGGAAGGCCTGAGTCTGGAGCCAGTGAGTTCATGGTGTTGAAATAAACCAAAAAGCGCAAATGTTCGCTTTTTTTATTGCCGCTTCAATTTGCTAGCACTCTTCGTTCTATTCCAAGGGTACTTGCAGCCCCTACTACCAAAAACATGAATGACCTCTATTTCAAAGTCCAAACTCCCGATTGTGTAATGTGTGATGCATGGCATATCCAAACCAGTCATTTTCGCATCCGTCAGGACGAAAACTACCTGCTTCTGATAAGAAAAATATCAGCTAATAAAACAAAAAAATGCTTGCCAACACTTTCCAGAGTGAAGAAGGTCAAATTTCTGGGCAAAAATTTGCTCTCGTGGTTAAGAACCTAACAAAGAAGTAAACGGTTCCCAACTATTATACTTGCAGAATCAGCGGGAGGGGCAGGTGCAAGGCTGAAACTTTGTGTGAGGTTAACTGTGTCAGAAAACAATAAACTCCATCAACCTAATAACCAACACCTCCTCACCAAAAACAAGGATGCATGCAAAGGTTAACCTCAGCGAAAACGAAAACGAACAAACCGGAAACACAACGACCGCATAACGTAAAGGAAAGCGCCTATGCAAAATTAAAACTCAATTGCCGGAATCAACTGTCCAAACCAACGAACGACTAAACGAATACCTTTCACTTCACTAAGCTTTACCTCCACGCTAATGTGAGGTGTAGGTTATTGTAGACCATTCTTAGAAAATTAGCTAAACTTTTATGTTGTTTAATGGCTGCCTCTTTTCATCCGTGCAAACCATGCGCGGTGTAAACATGCGGCGCTAGAACGTGGAGGCAAGGATAGTGACCGACCTCGCCCTCTACGTGGCACGGCGCGTGACGACGACTACGCTCTGTCACCTGGTTTATTCGTAGATAAGTGACGTCCGTAGTCGTAGTCCGCACCCCTCCCCCTACACTACATAAAAAAATACTATCCGGCGCCTGGTTTCAATACCTCGACCCTGCGGGTGGAACGCAATGTACATGGTGCTCTACCCACTGCGCCACAAAGCCGACACAGAACGCGAGGCTACGAATGCGCCTTATATCCTTGACTCATTCAAACTACGTCAAGAAGCTGCTGATACAACGCATTCACTACCACCAACTCCCCAAACAATAAACGTTAACGCAATACACTTTACGATAGTAAACGCAAAATGTGGCAGTGCAACGCGGGCACGTGCGGGGGGGAAAAGCACAAAGAGAACAGAAATCCCACTGGCGCAGTTTCAGGCAGGGGGCGCGCGAGCACTTCGAAGGCGGGAAATTTGAATTCCATGGTGTGGTAACAGTAAGCGGATAACGGCGGTACAGCCCATTATGGCGAATCCTTGCTCTGCACTTCCGACAGCTTTCACATTGAGTGGAACGGCTTTAATTTTTTGTACAAGCAATTATCAACGCAAGTTCTGTGTTGTGTTAGTAAATGCTGAACCGAAACATAATTTTGTGTTCACACGTAACCTGCTTAACCTGGTCTTTGCTCCTAACGCTTCGCGTTTTTTCCCGTCTACTAGGGAAACTCTCAAAGTGAAAAAGTTCCTAATAAGGAACTGTGCCGCTTTTTTATGTAAACTCGACTTCGACATCGATTTGATAGGATACCATCCCGAAGATATTTAAAAATTGTCGTTTACGCTAAAATGTTGTCACGTACATGTGTTACGTAGACGAGTGCCCTATTTAAGAAGTGCACCGATCACTTTTGATACAATCTCTGGGAAACCCGTGTTCTTTCGTCAGCCAGGTAGCACGAAGAACACGACATAACGTGCCCCAGGCTCGCCTGCTTGGTTCCGTATGCCATTGTTTCGCCGCGATCTAACCTGCTATCTGGCCTCTAAGTTTTACGCGCAGTGGCTAATGAATCGGTCTAGCACCCTAAAGCCGATTTTTTCTGCGTATATCAGAACGCAACAATATTGCTAAACCAGTCATTCTAGAGCAAATTTTTGTGTGCTACAGCAAGCCACCGGAATGGCTGCATCGAGAGAGCTCTGTGAAGCAAGAAGTGCGAGCGTGAAGAAACCCGACTGCGAAGGTCAGCAAGCTTTTAATAGAAAGTAAACACAGGACTCTCTGGAACTGTTACACGCAAGGTGCTTTGCGTAATGTCGTTTTGACGCAGTTTGCGTGGCACAAAAGGAAGTTAATATTCACGCAGATGACCACGCGTTACCTCAAGACGGATACCGCCAGCAGCCGCGGTAGGACAACAAGAGCAACGGCATGCTGACGAATGTAAGCGTTGTGGACGGGGCGCTCTGGTGGCGAGGAAGGAAGAGAGAGCCCACTACACCGAGCACACGAGGTGCCGCACTGTGCCACACGTCCCTGGTGTTCCAGCCTCGAACATAAAGAAGTAGTGTGTGGGCTCTGCCTCCGAGGGAACTCTCATGGCAACTTTGTACATACTTCAAATACATTGCTTCAACGCCTCTCATTGTTAGTCAAATCTTTGTCCTATCGCCATGTAATTTATTTTCGCTGATCTTGCGGCTTTCATCCCCGTCCTGGCCCCCTTGCTTGAACCTATCTCGGCTCCTAAAGCAATCCCCTCAAAGCTCATGGGTCATTTGGGACCGCCGCACCCATATTGACCGAAGCACGTGACCATTTCCCAGTCCAAAATCCCCGATCTATTACCAGCCAAGACCAACCGATCTGACCAACGGCAGCCTTACCCAAGTCCAAGACGTGCCCCTAGCGAGTTCCTCACCGCGTATACAAGGCCTTTGGAGATTGCTTCACCGCGTCGCCAGGCGTTGTTGTTCCGGTGCCGGCGCTCACCATAACTGTCATCCTCATCCGGGGCGGCATGGTCTTCTGATATTCCTTGTCATCTGATTTGGCATCGTCACCTCACCTGCATGTGCATTTACTGTGATCTTCATTGGGTCAATGCCCTTCGACAAAAAGGGAAAGTATCAAGAGGAACATGATGCGAGCAGCGGGTATATGACCTCGTTTGAAACCTCCGGCGAATAAGAAGCGTTGTGTAGGCGCAGCCTGCGCTTGCACTCTCATGGCGGTATTTACATAATGTAAAGAGATCGCTTCACCCTATCTTAAATTTTGTCTCATCTTTCTTAAATCACCACGTAAAAATAGTTGCCCGTATCAAATCATTCGAAGCTCTCTCGTCTTCAAAAAAGAACAACAGTATTGCTCCTTTTTATCGATGTCATTGATAGCGCAATATATACCTACTACACAAGTCAAGTCAAGTCAAGTCAAATTTTATTTACCAGATACACACAAGTGTAGCTCTGGATGGTCTCCTGGGCTAAAAGCTGCAATGAGCAGCTTGACAGGGGCCCAGGAGCCTTTGTACATAATGGCAACAATGCAACATTGACAGCACCTCTATACATACCAGTTTTCTAAGTATACATATGCCTTTATAGATTCGGGGCAGCACGTTTCGCAAACTATTTGCAATGCATAAGGGCTGAACACCTTTTGCCCAGCAATCTCCTTTTGCACGAATTATGAAAGTTACTTCAGTATCATCGGAGATACGCTAGTCTAAAAACCCCGCATAGTAGTTCCCTGGTACCACGCGGTGCAGCCTATCTTCGGTTTGCTGCCGAAAAAAGGAGACCTCGGTGCTCTCACGCAAACGCGTGCTCAGGCTTGCAGGTAGTTTTGAAAAGGCTTGCAGGCCTTTTGCAGGTCGTTTGGAAGGTGTGGTAAATGTCTTACTGGCTTCGTCATACCAACTACGCGCGTACTCGAAACCAAAGTATTTCCAAAACTCTACGTATACGCTTCGGCTTAAACTGTTTGGTGCACAGCGATGACAACGGCAGATCGTCACCACAAATGTAACGAATATAACTCTGACGTCGGCCATCAACAGCCGATAGCGAACTCACCACTGTAATTGCGTAAAGTGGTGCATATTGCGGAAATTTAAGAAAGTGCCATTGTTTTTGTTCGCATCCATCACAGAGATTTCAGACGTTGTCGTTTCACTTGCACCTGTAATATTTGGCTGAACTTTTTCGGGAACTTCATTATGAGCGTAAAAGCAAAATATTTTGCATGGCTCAAGGCGTGTTACATGAACCCTTTATTTCCCCGGTAGAAGAGAGGAGGCTACAAATCTTTGTGATAGCGCGTGAAGTTATATTCACACTACGAAGTATTGATTTGAAAATTTCAAAGTTTGTATTTCGTATAAAGCTCGCCTGCACCAAGTGTTAATTGAAAAAATATCTGTATTTATTTATTTATTTATTTATTTAACGATACTGCCATCCCGTATTTTGGCCCTGGCAGGAGGGGCTACACACTATACATGAAATATAATGAAGATTAGTAACAACAATCAAGACAACACGAAGTCTACAGCAACGTTCAACCATAAACAATTACAATGTGGTACTCAAGCTCCTTCATAAAATCAGCAGATTCAAAAACCTCTCGTGGCAAAGTAATTCCATTCAGACACAGTTCGGGGGAAAAATGTGTACTTGTGAGTGTCAGTTCTGGCGAAAATTGGCGGTAATGAGTATTCATCGTTATCTGTAGTTGTACGTGAAGTTGAAGGTTTTATACAATTAGGAAGTAATATTTTGTTTTCCCTACAAGGCCGTTATGAAGATACCCAAGGCGACTAATTTTCCGCCGAGCCTCGAGAGTCAATACGTTGTACTTCTCTATCAACAAGGATGGCGAATCATGCCTTCTATATTTACGAAAAATGAATCTCATTGCCTTTGGTTGAACTCTTTCAAACTGCATAACCTCATTCTCAAAATGGGCATTCCATACTTCAGTAGCATATTCCAGTTTTGACCGAACGCATGTATTGTAGGCTAACATCTTAGTACTAAATGGAGCATTTTTAAGTTTTCCTTTAATGAACCTTGGCTTGCGCAGGGCTGATGAAGAAACATCCAATATATGCTCTGACCAAGTAAGCTTCCTCGTAAGTCACACCTAGGTACTCTTATTGGTAAACCTCGAATACAGGCTGTTGATGTAGTATATAATAAAAAGAACTAGGACATTTTTTTCTTGACCCATAAAAGTACAGTTTTCTCTGAATTCAGCGCCATACCCGAATGCATACACCAATCATCAATTGCCAAGAGAGCTTTTGCAACAGGAAATGATCATTTTGGATGATATTTCGTTGAAAATAGCACAATCATCTGCAAACATACTTATAGGTACTTCATGAGGCACTACATCCACCAAATCATTTACATAAAGAAGAAACAGCAGCGGACCTCAAACACTCCCCTGTGGAACGCCCGACGTAACAGAAAGTGCACTAGAGGAACAATGATCAATTCGTACAAACTGTTTTCTATCGGCTAAATACGAGGCAATCCTCCGAATTATGTTGAAAGGTAACCCTATACACTCTAATTTATGCAATAGTTTTCGATGAGGCACTCTATCGAAGGCGTTTGATAAGTATAAAACCAGAACGTCAATTTGACCGGACTGATCAAGTACCCTTCATATCTCGTGTACCGTCGAAATAGGCTGCGTGGCTGTTGATAGGCCCCTTCGAAAGTCGTGCTGATTCAGGGACAAAATATTGTTTTTGGTAATGAAATCCTGAATTAACAACACGACTACGTGTTCCAAAAGCTTGAAACAGGAACTAGTTACAGAGACAGGGCGGTAATTTTTAGGATGTAGCCGGTCACCAGATTTATGGACGGGCCCCACGCGGGCTATTCGCCAGTCAGCTGGAACGTCACCAGAAGTCATTGAGAAGTTAAACAATGCGGTCAAAAGACTTTAGATTTGTTGTGCGTAACGTCATAAAAAAGAATTCAACAGTCCATCAGGGCCAGTGGACTTCCTATTATCTAGCTTCCACAACATGGACAGAACCACCTCACAAGTTATGTCAAACTCGTTTTCGGATACAAGAGAGATACATATTCGTCATGTATTGAAAACACAGATTGAAAGTACTGATTAAACGTGTCTGCAATAGAAGTTGGGTCAACCAGAATTTTATCATCAACCCTGACTTTTTGAATGTCCTTCTTACTCTGGCTGAGATAGCGCCAGAACTTTCTAGGGTCGTTTTTAATGAATTCTGCAGTAGTGTCGCTGAAAAAATTGTTTCTCGCTTGCTTAACTCTACTTTGCAGATCAAGCTGTAGCGCCATAAATTGTGAAGTGAATGTTATGTTCTTTCTTATGCGCTTAATCTTTCTTTTGGTCTGTATTATATCTTGATTAAACCAGGGGTTTTTACGGTGCTTTTGCAGTCTTTTGGATGGAATGAAATGTTTCATGCATAAATTAACTGCAGAATGAAGCTTCTGCCACAAACTTTGAACGTTATTGGTGGTAACAACAAGATGCTCTTCTAAATAATCAATTACAGCTGCGTCATCGGCTCTGTTAGTCTTTGACTGTCGCTGCAGCAATTTTGTCCTTTTGCATCTCGATATATCTAGAGCAGCAGAAGTAAATTAGGCTATGGTTAGAAATCCCAGGTTCAACCTCCACTGTTCCCGAGCTGAATTTTTCCGAAAGAAATAGGAGATCCAAAATAGCCCGCAGGTGTAATCTCTAACAATCTGATCAAGATTAAATGTAAGCATTATATCAACTAAAGCGTCAGCTGCTACAGAATACCCACATTGCATATTATTCCAATCAATCGATGGTAAGTTAAAATCTCCAGTTATAATTAGGTGTTTTCACGGAATTTTAGCAGGTGGTCGTATAGCCTACTGAAAAACAAGTGATCAGCATTCGGAGGTCGGTGAACAGCACAGACGAAAAACGCGTCTCCCTGCACCGACACCCTCAAAAGCAGACTTTCATGATCAGAGACTTGGTCAGCAACAGCAACTTCAATATTATCTTTAGTTATCACCGCAACGCCACCATCGCGGGAACCCCTATCGCGTCTGTAAAGCCTGTAGCCAGGTGACGAAATTTGTGACGACTTCGTCGTCACGAATTTGATCATAAAGCCAAGTTTCAGTTATAACACATATTTTAGGGTCATGTGACAAAAGAGGCGTTTCCAATTGATCTATTTTATTAGCGATGCTCCTAGGGTTAATTACAATCACCCGAAGTTCGTGCTCCTTTAGTCGCTAGCTTGTTGACGTATGGTTGTTCGTCCTCGGCATAGCCTTGCGGGAGTTAGAAGTGTCGTCCCAATAATAAAGTTGTTTATCAATGCTAATCTTATCTTGTACTAGCCATACTTTTTGCCCGTGTCCTTATCGTGCTTAGCACTGTCCCAGAGCAGTTTTCTTTTTCGCAGCGTTTCTGCTCAGTAGTCATTTGAAACGCTAGTTTCTTTCAATTTTTTAGCATTGCTAAAGACTGCCTCTATTTCAGTAAAATCTTGAAAGCAAAGAATTATAAGCCGCTTTTTGGAAGGTTTTCCTACTCTATGAATTCTACCTGTTGATACGCACTTGACTTCCAATTTTTGCTCGAAGACATCTGTAATGACTTTATTTCGCAAGACGGATTCAGATTCGTTGGGTTCTTTTGGAATGTCGAATACAACAAGATTACTCCTACGGCTTCGATCCTCGAGGTCAACTATTTTTCCTTGCTGGGACATGAGCTCACCCTGTATACTAGTCACATGTGCATTTATTTCATCCACGACACCACTCTTAACTTGTAATTCTTTTACCGCGTCTTCTACGTCTAGTAATCGCTCACAAAAAGCTTTTATGGCTGAATCTGTCTTATCCCGTCGAGATTTAATATCAGCGATGTCAGAACAGATAGCTTGCTGCCCTTTAATAATAGTTTGAAACATGTCTTCCACTGTTGGTCCAGGATTTTTCTCAACATCTCCACACACAAGAAGTTTGCATACACAGAAACACTCATTACAATTGCGTACACATCTACGTGGGCACGGCAAAATCACCAAGCAACGATCATCACTGCGGGTTGAATGATAATGACTAACCTGAACAAAAAATAACAGTCGCATAGTGAATGCACGGCTCCTGACGCTTGCGCCGTGCCACTGGTGATGTCGATGAAGGGTCTCTCCTTTATAGGTGTACTTGCTGACGTCACAAACCCTTGGTTGTAGGGTAGCGAGGTTGGGTCCAGGTTGATGCACGTGCTTGTTTCCTTGTCGTCGCTGATTGTAGATCCGAAGATTGCAGACGGCGTGGCCCAAGCGGGTGAACTTGCTGCGTCAGTTGACACCAGCAAGGCCTGAACAAAAAAGAACAGTCGCATAGTGAATGCACTGCTCCCGACGCTTGCGCCATGCCCACTCACTGACATGACCACCGGAACCTTCAACGAGATCGAAAGCAATGTGTGGCCGTTATACAGTTTTCAGTTCATACGGATAATAAAGGAATTCACGCGCAGAATCGTGAGTCAGTGCAAGTTCTGTCCCAGGGACAGCTTCTATTGTATTTCTGAGATATCTAATCCAGGCTGTAGTAAGCGACATTTTCCAAGACGCAAAACAGGTTGCACTAGGTTTCGCTTAAAGACCGGGAATAATTATGAGGTACTCGAAATATTTCTTTGCCCGTCGAAGATGCCTTTATGTGAGCGGGTTATAGTTTTCTTCGGAGTTACCGAACCGGTAACTGTAACCGCCTAGCCTACGATATGATTGTAGGCAGATAAAAATACTTGTGTTATGCACCCACCTTCACCCACGCCCTCCTGTTAAAACCTGCAGATATCTGAATCTCCGTAAACACCTTGGCATCAACGGTCCGTTGCGTTATGGGTTTCACGATATCATGAACATCCCGGCGGACAAGGAAGTGAATAAGTGGGCCTACAAAGCGGTAAACCCTTCTTATTATATTACAAATACCAATGAAAATTGTTCCACTGATTTTCAATGGCCAGAGAAAAAACCAATTTTACAGGTTTATTTCTTGTTGTTGGTAATGAACTTTAAACACAAATATCAGCCAGATTTCCCACTTTGGTGCCCGAGCATTGCTTGTTGCTCATAAAAACAGGACAGTATTTTCATTTTTAAAATCTGTATCACTTGGTGGTCGAAAAAATATTGTTAGCTGCTTTTGACACCCACTGGTGTAAAAAATTGGTTGGAAAGCCTTGTATTACTGCTTAGCCAAAAGTGGAATTTTGCCAGTCGCATCGGCTAACTACGCCTTAATTTTTACAAGACGGCATAATGGTAGCATCACTACATCTTTGCCTTCAATGCCTTAGCAATATATTACTTAGTGCCTTCCTCAAACGCGAACTTCTAGAAACAGCTTTCGCTTTCATGTATAATTTTCTTGACTGTAAAACACTATGACAAGAAAATGCTAAATCCCGCGTATATGTGGCCTTAAGCTTTAAAAACATACATAGGCCAAATTAGTGTTACTGTGAAGTTGACCAACCATGTGTTTACAGAGTGCAAAACAGCTGTACGGTGCAGGCGATATGTATTTAAAAGATTAATGTGGACATTTGTTAATAAATAGCTTCGATACCGCGACATTTTGAGCTTTAACAAACATACATGGGCAAAATTAGTGTTACTGTGAAGATGACCAACCATTTGTTTATAGAGTACAAAAACAGCTGTATGATGCACGTGATATGTAATTAACCGAGTAATGTGGACATTTGATGAAAAAAATGTAAACTATTGAATTCCATCTATTGAGGGGTATGCGTTAAGGGTCACCGCGAAGTGCTATGGAGCCAGACATCGTTGAAGAAATTTTAAACTTGACGCATCTTTCCTTTGATGTCTTTTTATTCACGTGCCTACAACTACTAGCCATAATTCGAGTTTCACCTTATAGCTACTTCCTTCACACAGACTTCCGACCAGTTCTAGTCTCCAAATCGTGATTGAGCTATCCAGGTTACAAAATCGGATTTCTATATTGGCGAGGGTATGGCAATAACTATGGTTCTGAGTTAAATCGTGAACTTGCCTGTTCTTGGAGCCACAGACAAAAGCTTTGCATGTCAAGCTAAGATTTTTTTGTTAAGTGCCCTACCTAATAGTGCACAAATTCTGGACAGCACTTCTCTCTTGAAGGCTTCTGTATGCAAAACAGCTGGAATTTTTCGCATGTCAGCAGGCTTTTGTGACCCTGAAGTATTCGAAAACTGCTGACACCAGTTCCTCCGATCATATTTCGAAGATGTCAGGAATTCCCTTTATATTATTCCGTACGTATCATATATTTTAAAACAGAACTAAAAGTATTCTACTTGGAACAAATTCTAACCACAGAACGCTCCCCACACCGTGAAAGATGTCTCAAGTGCGGAGCAGTTATTCGCAATTGCGGTGCAGAACCATTATACGCCTAGTGTTAACCACCCACTCAGGTTCTTCGTCTGCCTGTGTCACTCTTCTCTTGATGAATTGAACAGTGGTTTCACCAACGCGATCTAATTTTCCCGCCTTCGCACTGTGCGTGCTGCCTCTGCCTGGAACAGCATAAGTGGAAGTTGTGTTTTTTAACGGTGACGCTGTTTAGCAAAGCGTATCGTTTCGTGTCCTATTAATTATACCACAAAATTGCCGTGTGCACGTATGTAAAAACGATACCCTAAGCGCGGCCGCCGCGGCGACCGCCTGGCATTTAAAAAAACGAGGAATATGCCTAGCGCTCGTGTGCAAATCCCTCGCGGCGATCGTCTATGGTCCCTTGCGCCGTAATCTTGGCCGCATTTGTTCGGAACGATAAAGACGCATCACATTACGCCCCTCAGTATACGCCCCTGTAAGGTGATGTCCAATGATTATCACTTCGAAACAATAAACGAGCCTCACACTCATAGCAAAAATGATGGAGTAAACGTTGTTTCAGCAGGGTAGAAGAAGCAAATTGGCTGCAAGCAAGGACGTAAGCCTCCGTGATGGTCATGACAGTTGCGTACAGCTCAGCTACATTCAAGTTTTAAGTACAGGCAACATGGAGTGAATATACGACGAAAAGACAACTAAGAACGCAGGGCGGCGCGCCCCCGACGCGCAGCGGCTGAAAAAATGTCGTTCGCTTACGACCTAACTGGGTCAGAAAAGTTTGCCGGCGGCGAAGCGGCGGCGAGCGGCTACCCCACGGAAACAATCAGGTCTTCCGATTACCCGTCCATAGCAAGTAGAGACAGCTAACAGGCGGCCCATTTGGAAGACTTTGATAGACGTATGCTTGGTTCGCGCAACTTCGTGCGGTAAAAAAAGGAATTGTAAACCTAAGATTGTAAGAGGAATCATGAGGTTGCAACGTGTAATGTCGCGTTATAGTGACAGCCAAAGTCGAAACCAAAACACACTCCCGACCCCAGTCCCTTGGCTAGTGCCGCCACGGTAGGCATGCACGGTATCTTTTCAGAGATTAAGTAAAGACGATCCGTATACGTAACTTGTAAAAAATGAAAACAATGGTCCTGTCTGCAAGATCGGCGAGGAAGGAACAGGCGGTATAACTGTGAAAGCCTCTCAAATACAACAAAAACAAGAATCATCCAGCCATGTGTATTCAGTGCCTAGTTTGGCGTGGTGCGTCCGCTGAAGATGATGATGCTTAGCATCTTCCGTTTTGTAAGGGACGGGCGTTGCCCATCGACCTAAGGCGTCATGCTTCTATAAAATGACATTGACATTGAAGAGACACCCTTTATGAAATATTTGGGCTAGTCTGACTCCTTTTTTCGCATGTCTTTCCTGATGTCTCTCGGTTGTTTCCCCGCAAACATTCCAACCTTATTTTACTAACATGTACTTCCGTCCAATTGGCGTGCTGTATTTTGCACGAGGGCGCCATGAGTTGAGTTGGAATGGGGAGGCCTTCAATTTGTAATCACAAATTTGGTGGGGTCCAACAATACATGCGGTATTCGGGCCAGGAGTATTTACAGAAATATTCATAGTGCGCGTTCTGTCTTGGAGTACGTGTCTGATTCGGTAGATCAGGCTGCTCTAATAGCATTTGATCTTGCAAAAGTGTTTTATCGGATTTATTATGATTTCTTATTCGCACTTCTGGCCGCAGTAAACTTAGGTGATGTGTTATATAAGGGCATCAAGCTGTGCTATTATCGCTACACTAATACAGTTTATCTTCAATCGTATTTTTCCTAAGCCGATTGCGATCAAATCGTCTGTCAGACAAGGCTGCCCTCTGTCACCTTTGCTGTTCGCATTAAACGTCTAGCCAATGTGTCTCTGCATTCAGCAAAGTCAAGGAGTAAAATATTTCGCTTACAATCGTGTGAACTAAGGTTCATGCTTATGCAGATGATATACAGTATTTTTGCGCTGACAAAAGGAGTGTCCAGGAAGGCCTTACAGTGACTAAGCAGTTCTGTGATGTATCTGGTGCGGATTTTAGTATAGAAAAAACTATGAGATTTTGGATCGAGCAATCGGGAATTCTTCAGAGGAATCCAGATTCGCTGGTATTATTCGGGATAGCGCCCCACTCCAGTACCTCGGCATGCGATTACTTCAAATACGGAACACAGTGCCTCATTGGTCGTCAGCACTCACGCAAGTTAAGCGCGCATCGGAGGCATGGAATCGTCGAGGCCTCTCTGTGTTTGCTTGTTCAAGAATGCGTAATGTCTTCCTTGCTGAAAAGCTCTTTTATGTGCTGTAAGTGCTTCACTGTGCACGATTGAAATTTCTCGCCCCACATAGAGCTTTTGCAACATTTGTGTGGGGTTCTCAATGGGACCCTATGCGCACGGACAACTTTTCTTCTTTTAAAGGCAGGGGTGTTGGGCTCATGCAATTGTTTGTCAACAACCTGTGTCGCCTTTTTCCTTGTACAAGTTAGTCCATCACCCGATTTACTAACGGTAAATCTATAATTACAATACAGCAATATAGCAAACGGTAACTCTATATTCGTCGGTATCCACCACAGAACAACTAGATTTTTTATTCAAAGAGCATCTAAAATTCACTAGATAGAATAGGTTTCGACTTGCTGGCCACATTTGTATTAATCTTGTGCAAGACGCAAATGTAGCAATCCAGTGCTGTCATATTCTATTCATTATTGATGCTGAATTTCAATTTTTAGTGCTTTAAAAAAAATAGCCACGCCCATTGTGGTTATGGGAAAGTTTACGTTGTAGTATTACCGTCTGTATGAAAACTGAAAAATATTTTGTTCCAAATACGCATCGAAACTGCTCTGAAGACAGGTGCCTCGCAACGGCTTGTAAACACGGCTGACCGAAAATTCTATTACTTTCTTCTAGACAGGGTTCAAATATATGTAAAAATGCCTGATTTTTATCTTTGCTTTTTAGGCTACTGATCCGGATTCACCGAGGGATGAGATGTTGTTTACGTTCTGGGAAAACGGGACGAAGATTGGATGCAGTTATAGCTCATACGAAAAGTTTCGCTGGTTTTAGAATTAGCAGAACGTCCTGGCACCAGGTATGCACCGAAAGAGCCACTACAATTTTATCAACTTTCTGCAACTGCTCCGCACTTGTTAATAAAAAAAAGTGTGCTATTCCGAATTATTCTCCTAAGTCCGAAACAACTGCGTTTTTATGTTTAAGTATTTACCTACACTTTTTGGAAATCATACCTGAAATGCAGACGCGGTCAGCACGGGTACACGTGGTTATTGATCGACATGAACAGGAGGACACGGTAAAAAACATGAAACAAATTCGGAGGAACGAACATGGAACTTATCCCAGTCTTATAAAATGCGCGAGCACTTTGAATTTGAGAAACTGCTGCCAAAAATATGCTACCGATTCTATCTCAGCAACTTACAAAAAGAGCAGGAATGATGGGGTTGCACCAATGCTCGCAGCTGTGGCCAGTGACCCACAAGGTTTCATACTGTCGTTTCCCAAGCAAAGCTTACCTTAGTATAACAGGCCAGGTTTTGCTTCTCAGAGCTCATTTCAGGAAGATAGATCTTTGCCACATTTCTGAAGCTCGTGCCCGTCCGTCTGTCGGCGTTTTTCAGAGAGTGCCTGGCAGTGAAAAAAAAGTTACCCAAAACTCGCTGGCTGTGCAATCGGAGACCCGCGGTAGCACAGCGAGAAAGGGAATAAACGGGCCCTATCCCTCAAAAGGGCGCTTGCTCTACAGAGAGAAAACTTGTGCGTCGCTTGGAGTAAAAGCAACAAACGTATGTTTGTCCACAACTGGTGGACCGAAAAAAAAGCTTTTCGGACCGCCAGTGCCGATCCAGCGGCTGCCGCTCTTTTCCAGAAAGTGTAAAAAGTTCAGCAGCAACTCCACGGCTAGCCATCAGTGGTTCAAAACAAAGAGCAGCAAGTCCTAGAACAGCAGCGCATACAAAATGAGCTGCACTCGTACGATGATTCCGCAGGGCTCCGCTCGCACCACGTCCCCGAAGCCCCGCTCAAACATTCGCTGTCAGCGCTGGCACCGCAACTCCGGAGGCCGTCCCTAACACCGACGTCTGTCGCGCGCCGTCAAGATCGCACTGTTATGGGCTGACTCACCTAATATTTCGTTCCCACAAATCAAGGCTCAGTTTTGCCTGGAAAGCATCCCCAGTACGGGAGGCGCTACGAATACGACCTAGGCCATCACGAATCACGCTAGCGTCTGAGCTCTGCGGCATACTCGCAAGTCCTCCGGCTAACGAAACTTACCTGCAGTGCAAGGTTTGATGGTTGAAGACCGGGAAATCCTTGAACTGCTTTAGTACAAAGAACTCGGTGACCGCAAGCCTTCACAATTCCAGCGCAATATGCGTGGCCTCGGGAACCCGATGCGGGTTGACGACTCCATCCTCTGAACTCTTCGCCTTCAGCGCTTGCTGTCGCATGCACAAGCCATGCACCAGGTTTAGCTGAATCTACCAGTAGACCAACTTGGCGGAATCGTGCACCGAGTCGTCTAAGTCTCTCCGACAAGGCCGGAAATCACCGTCCATGATGTCAACTCCCCAAAGCCCACACCTAGCTACTACGCCGTATAGATGACATCAGCCGTCAGCTGAACTTTATTCAAGTTCACGTGGAACAATGCCGACAATCAGGCCCTCGAAACTACTTACCAAGGCACGATCTTTACATTGACAAATTTCAGCGGCATGGCAACGGTAGCTGCTACTACCACCGCCGTTTCGGCGACAAGGCCCGCAAATATTAACGACCGTGTTCATTGACACGTCGAGAAAACACTAACCCCTCGTTGTATTTCCTTTTTGTCAGCGATGATGCAAGGAAATTGCACTTCTTCATTTACTGTAATGCTACATGTGCTGCCATCCACGGGCCTTCCTGCGAGTACTTCAAGTGTCTGTGCACGTGCGTGCATGGCCTCACCGCAACACACTTAAGCCCGACACTAGCCGAGTGGCCAATTAATAGACATATATACTGACGTCGGGTTAATTGGCCTATTCATGGGAGGTTGTGGCCGCTACTACACCAGGGTGGCCAGTCCTGCTCTGGTGAGGGAGTGCATTACCGGCAATGGTCACCGGGGTCAGGCCGCACCCCAAGCCCCTTTGTACAATTCCATCAATACGCGGGTTTTTCTTTTTTTTAATCCGGTGGGAATTGCCCGGCACCGGGATTCCAACCGCGGTCCTTCTGCACGCGAGGCGGGTGTTCTACCTCTACGCCATCGCTGCTCTCTGCCTTGCTAAGTAACTCGGGGGACGAATTGCAAAGCATGCTTTCCGCACTTGGCGAACAGAGTAGAACCGTGGGCCTGAAAATTAATGAGCAGAAAAATAAAGTAACGATGAACAACCTAGGGACAGCAGAGCGGTTTGAGATAGGTGGCGAGGCAGTGAAAGTGGTAAGCGAATATATCTACCTAGGCCAAGTTGTGACCCCAGATTCCAACCATGAGGCAGAGATAATTAAAAGGATCAGAATGGGGTGGGGTGCATAATGAATAGCATTCTCAGATAATGAATACAGTCTACCATTGTCGCTCACGAAGAAAGTGTATGACAGCTGCATCTTAACGGTACTCACCTACGGGGCAGAATCTTGGAGGCTCACTAAGTGGGTTCAACTTAGATTGAAAACGACTCAGCGGGCAATGGAGCGGAAAATGATAGGTGTAACATTACCGGACAAGAAGAGAGCGCAGTGGGTCAGGGAACAAACACGTGTTAAGGACATATTAGTAGAGATTAAGAAGAAATTGACGTGGGCAGGGCATGTAATGCGAAGGCAAGATAACCGCTGGTCATTAAGGGTAACAGAGTGGATACCTAGAGAAGGCAAGCGTTGCAGGGGGAGGCAGAAAGTTAGATGGGCAGATGAGATCAAGAAGATTGCGGGGAAAAATTGGTCACAGTTGGCACAGGACCGAGGTAATTGGAGAATAATGGGAGAGGCCTTTGCCCTGCAGTGGGCGTAGATAGGCTGGTGATGATGATGATGATGATGATACTGACGTCGATTTGGAACGCATGTACATGCCGCTTTTACACCCGTGAGCCGAGTGCAGTATTCATAGGCGAGGTTTTTTTTGTAGCAAGTCGGGCGCCCAGCCTGGCTAACCTCACTTGCCCATTAAAGATGTTTCTTTCTCTCATGCATGCGCAAAATGATAAAACAACTGCCCCAACGGAACACAGAAAGTCAGACAGCCCCGTCCCAAAGCAATGATGAGGCTCCGATTATAGCACAAGCATACGATGAGCTTACGACACAGGATGCCAGCGACAACCTTACACGTATTATCACAGAGTATGCAGTAGAAGTCGGGGGCACTATGGCTAGACAGGATACTGACAAACTTTCACAGGAGACGAAATATCTAATTAGGAAACGGGAAACCATGACAATCTCTACCGCAGCTGAAAGAATAGAACTAGCGGAGCTTTCAAAGTTAATCAGTAAGCGTAAGGCAGCTCACATACGGAAGTATAATATGGAGAGGGTTGAATACGCTGTAAAGAACGGAGGTAGCCTGAAAACTGTGAAGAGGCTTCTTGGCGTGGGGAAAAATCAGATGTATGCACTTAAAGATGAGCAAGACAATGTCATCACAAATAGGGATAAAATAGTCACAGTGGCCGAGGAGTTCTACAGGAATCTGTACAGTAGCCGGGACGTCCAGGATAATAGAGAGTTATAGCAGATCGGAAAAACGATTCCGGTACGGTACGCGGTACTCGTTACCGTACCGTACTGGGAATGCTTGTTTTAAGAGTTATAGCAGACCGTAACTACCGGACATGCTACCGTGACTGGGAGCGACTTCGGTTGTACGTCGTTTGGTAATTCTTCGTGAGTCTGTGGAGTTTCCTATACTGAAATATTAGTTTTCAGTTCTCAAAAGCGTTAAAGGCAGTATTAAAAAAATATATCCAACGCCCCTACGGGGATTCGAACTAGCGACTGCGTGAACATGAAGCGGGCATTTTTACCTCTGCCACATATCAACAGATGGCGCCAGCAGGTCAAGCTGGGCTCTCAGTACATACGGCTGCCTGCTTCTAGTTTTTCGTTGTATTTGGGAGTCTCTCGCACTGATACCGCCTGTTCCTCACTCGCCGATTTGTAGAGGGGCTCCATGTTGCTGTTAATACGAGTTATGTAGCCGAATCGCCTTTATTTAACCTAAAAGAAGCTATTGTACATGCGTCGCTCGACGACACAAGCCACTGCAGTTGGGTCGGGACCGTGTTTCGCTTGATGCTTGAGCTGTCAGAACCGCACGGATTTTCCTTGTTGCAACCTCATTTTTCTTAAACGATGTCATATTTACAATCCGTTCGACTAGGCGTGAGCCAAGCCTACGTCTACCAAACGCTTCTAAAGCGGCCGTCCGCTTAGGAACGACGGGCACGGCACGTCTGGGTACCATCCGGCCAAGTCGCTCCGGTATACGGTAGGGTTCTCCGCATGCGTGGTGGCGTCCAGACGGTAGACGTTACCGTACCGGAACCGTTTTTAGATCTGCTATAACTCTCTAATGCCGAACGAGACAGTAGCTCAGAGGAGATAGACATCCCACCAGTAACGACCGAAGAAGTAAGGAAGGCTTTGAAAGAAATGAAAGGGGGCAAAGCACCTGGTGAGGATCAGATAACAGCAGACCTCTTGAAGGATGGCGTAGAAATTGCCCTTGAAAAACTGGCAAACCTGTATACGCAATGCCTTATCACCGCAATGGTACCGGAATCTTGGAAGAACGCGAACATCATCCTAATCCATAAGAAAGGCGTCATGAAGCACTTGAAAAATTACAGGCCCATCAGCTTGCTGTCAATCGCCTACAAGGTACTTACCAAGGTAATCGCTAACAGAATTTCTGCAACCTTAGATTTAAGTCAACATAAAGAACAAGCAGGGGTCCGTAACGGTTATTCAACAATAGACCATATTCACACGATCAATCAGGTGATCGAGAAGTGCGCTGAGTATACTGAACGCCTATATGTAGCATTCATAGATTATGAGAAAGCATTTAAATCGGTGGAAACCCTAGCAGTCATTCAGGCATTACGGAACCAGGGGTTAGATGAGCCTTATGTAAGAATACTAGAGGATATCTACAATGGGTCCACAGCTACCATCATCCTCCATAAGGAGAGCAGTAAAATAGCGATAAGGAAGGGAGTCAGACAAGGAGACACAATCTCGCCAATGGTATTCACAGCGTGTTTACAAGAAATATTCAGAACGTCGGATTCGGAACAGGTAGGAGTAAGGGTTAATGGAGAATACCTCAATAACCTCAGATTTGCTCATGACATTGCCTTGCTAAGTAACTCGGGGGACGAATTGCACACATTGCTTTCCGCACTGGACGAAGAGAGTAGAACAGTGGGCCTGAAAATTAATATGCAGAAAACTAAAGTAATGACCAATAACCTCGGGACAGCACAACGTTTGAGATAGGTGGCGAGGCAGTGGAAGTGGTAAGCGAATATATCTACTTAGGCCAAGTTGTGACCCCAGATTACAACCATGAGGGAGAGAGAATTAGAAGGATCAGAATGGGGTGGGGTGCATATGGCAGGCATTCTCAGATAATGAATAGCAGCCTACCATTGTCGCTAAAGAAGAAAGTGTATGATAGCTGCATATTACCGGCACTCACTTACGGGGCAGAAACTTGGAAGCTCACTAAGAGGGTTCAACTTAAATTGAGAACGACTCAGCGGGCAATGGAGCGCAAAATGATAGGTGTAACATTAAGGGACAAGACGAGAGCGGAGTGGGTCAGGGAACAAACACGTGTTAAGGACATATTGGTAGAGATTAAGAAGAAATTGACGTGGGCAGGGCATGTAATGCGAAGGCAAGATAACCGCTGGTCATTAAGGGTAGCAGAGTGGATCCCTAAAGAAGGCAAGCTTTGCAGGGGGCGGCAGAAAATTAGATGGGCAGATGAGATTAAGAAGTTTGCGGTGATAAATTGGTAACAGTTTTCACAGGACCGAGGTAATTGGAGAATAATGGGAGAGGCCTTTCCTCTGCAGTGGGCGTAGATAGGCTGATGATGATGATGATGATGCTGATACGATGAACACCCCCGGATATGCACACGTCCCTCAGACGCAAGGCATCATAAACACACCCCCCCCCTCGCGGTGCGAGGAGAGACGTAAACGCGGGAGAATCGTGTCGGAGGTGCAACTGGGTGTTTTCAATTGCAAAAACTCCACTAATACTGGTCGCTTTACGAAATTCTTGAAGGAGGTGATCACTAGGACATTGATTTACCTGAAAGTGTTCGAACCCACGTATTGGTCAAGCCTCTTTCATGGCCCCTCTGCAGGAAAGCCAACTGACTAGTGTTGGTGCTCTAGCCTATAGCAAAGCGAGTGTTTTATATAGTGGAGTAGGTAAAGTGTATCTAAATAAATTGGCAGAAATAGTTTTTTTTTGGTACTAAACCCTGATATCAAAAATGTGTAGAACACCTTGCCCAAATTTGTTGCTACCGTTTGTATGGGATGCGACCTAAAAACCTGTTACCTAAAAGTTTTTATACCAGACCAAGTTTTGTTCTATAATTAATTTTTCCTTCTAGCTCACGTTTGCAATTATGATGTCTGGGAGAAGCGGCGTGAAATTATAATATATATATATATATATATATATATATATATATATATATATATATATATATATATATATAAGAGAAGAAAAACTTCGAACAAGGTAAAAGCACGATTGTGGCCTACGTTTCAGCAAAGAGAACTTGCTTTCCTCAGGGCCCTGAGGAAAGCAAGTACTCTTTGCTGAAACGTAGGCCACAATCGCGCTTTTACCTTGTTCGAAGTTTTTTTTCTCTTGTGTTCTCTACCATCTTCAAAGTTCTACTACTCCCTATATATATATATATATATATATATATATACAGAAAGAAATGCCGGCAGTCTACAACGCCAAAGAAGGCATAGGGGAATGGTTAGAATATTTTTTTTACCGTTAGTGACGCTGCAATATTATTTTCTATTAATTACGTGGGAAAGAAAGAAAGAAAAACACGCGCCCAGAGTGGGGACCGAACCCACGTCTTTCGATTAGATCTCGAATGCCTTACCAATTCGGCTATCTGGGCGACTGCGTTCCTCTTCACTTTCTGGGGTATTTATATTTACTACAACTGTATCTGACGCTTGAGCGTGGTAGCCAGCGCCACTCAGACTACACGGGGAGAAGGGGACCTTCTTTTCAACCCCCGGGGCGTGACTCGAAAGCCTACAGCCTGTCATAAGCGGGTAACTGGCGGGAAACCCTCTTATGCTACCTTGGCATCAAGGCTGCCAGAACCGAGGCCCTCGCTAAGCTTTCGCACGATATTATGGTTTGGAAAATGAGGGGCTCGTTAGGAAACACAGAAAGAAATGCCGGCAGTCTACAACGCCAAAGAAGGCATAGGGGAATGGTTAGAATATATTTTTTTTTTTACCGTTAGTGACGTTACAATATTATTTTCTATTAATTACGTGGGAAAGAAAGAAAGAAAAATACGCGCCCGGAGTGGGGACTGAACCCACGCCTTTCGTGCGAAAGCTTAGCGGGGCCTCGGTTCTGGCAGCCTTGATGCCAAGGTAGCATAAGAGGGTTTCCCGCCAGTTACCCGCTTATGACAGGCTGTAGGCTTTCGAGTCACGCCCCGGGGGTTGAAAAGAAGGTCCCCTTCTCCCCGTGTAGTCTGAGTGGCGCTGGCTACCACCCTCAAGCGTCAGATACAGTTGTAGTAAATATAAATACCCCACAAAGTGAAGAGGAACGCAGTCGCCCAGATAGCCGAATTGGTAAGGCATTCGAGATCTAATCGAAAGACGTGGGTTCGGTCCCCACTCTGGGCGCGTGTTTTTCTTTCTTTCTTTCCCACGTAATTAATAGAAAATAATATTGTAACGTCACTAACGGTAAAAAAAATATATATTCTAACCATTCCCCTATGCCTTCTTTGGCGTTGTAGACTGCCGGCATTTCTTTCTGTGTTTCCTAACGAGCCCCTCATTTTCCAAACTATATATATATATATATATATTTGGTCGCTCGACTTATGTCAGGCGTGGTCATGTGGTGACACCATGCACGCGCGTTCACAGGCAGTTGAAGTACGGCATTATTTCCGTCGGTTCTAAGCACAACTTTATTTTTGTCAGGTCATAGCCAAGCTCAGACCATAGCCGGGTGTATGGCCCAGGCTATAGCCGAGGAGGCTGGCCATAGCCGAGTAGGCTCGGATGAACTTGAACAGACGGAATAAGAAATCCTTTTGAACGCCTTAGCGCTTGGTGTGCCTGCTTATACAGAAAACCCATACTCCGTGAAAGGCCCGCTAGCGAAGCGTCCATCAGAGGCGTCAAGTGCCGTTTCAGATAACGATAAAAAATAGCCGCGGCTTAGACCAGCGAACCATGGATATTCAAACCAAAACTTGGGCTACGTCTGGTTGTGTCTTGGTGTCGCTTGGTTGCCCTTTGATGCAGCTGTATTCCCTACCTGGCTCAAAGCCGTTCGGTCCCTTACAAGGCTCACAGAAGTAGGCCGGTAAACAGGGCGTTCGCAAGAGCGAACACTGCGTTCATTCACAGCGAACAGGCCGTTCGTCTTCACTGGGCACAAGATGAATCACATAGGCCGATATGACCCAGCGGCGCATGCATGAGATGCTACGGCGTGGTCGGCCGACGATCAACACAACGGCCGCGACCACGGCAACGGCCTCCGCTCGTGCTGAGCAGGATGTATGAAAAAGGGGCCTTCTGCGCAGTGCCGGAAGCAGGCCCAGCGAATCAGGCGATGCGCTTCGAGGGGTGTGTTATTGGGGGAGTGTCTCCGTTCAAAAGGTGAAATTGCACATCGGCCGCAACACCTACATGAAAGTAGTAAATCCTTGCTATGAAAAGCGGCTGCTTGGCTAGGCCAACGTATAAACACTGGGCTGGGCATCCCTGAGGCGGGTGCGTTTATCTTGTGAAGTATGGCAGTCGAATGGAGCTCATATTCTCTTCTCTAACCCCACCCTGTCGTAGAATAAGCACTGGCTTTCCGGCAACGTTTGGGGTTGTTGTGGCAGAGGTCTGCAGAAGCCAAGATCGTGATTGCTCAGGTAACCACCGGCAGAATGGGCCCTAACCCTTCACTGGCGATATGTTACGAACCAGCGCGGGCACGACTTAGGGATAGTAACATCCGCGCGCAAAACCGTTTATATGCTCATGCAGAGTTCTTGTACCTAAAGTGAATGTTTTAATTTTTGCCGTTTTCTGTCGGGGTTATTGATTGCAGGAGTTGGAGTATCCCTTGTGGTAGGTTTTTGTCTTCGTTAACTGCACAACAGTGCTGTTCCAAAACTTAACTGAAATCGTCTGGGGCCGATGACCGTTCGGCCGATCTGTATTGTCGGCCGGCTAGCCAGTCACACCCCGTGGACTTCCGATCAGCCGCATTTTTATAGGCGTAGGCGTCGTGTGATAAGGCTCTGTGCCATCTGCCAACTATGTCCGAATAGCCTCCTGGTTGTCGTAGGGTCAGTCTAGCCAACGCACCTTAAAAACGTGGTAATAGAGTTAAACAAAATAAATATGGACAAACACAATAGTATTAGGCGTTCTGCAGGAAGCCCTAATTACCCAAAGGCGCTGCAGTGAGCAGTCGACGCTCATAAGACGAAGCTTCTCTTCGTCGGTAGGGCAAGAAAAATTTGTCCAATTGCAAGATTTATGGTGCGTAAAACATGTGGGAGAATCGATGGCGTACACATGGGAAGATGACAGAGCCCAGAAGCGTGCAGGAAAGAGCGGCAACGCGGCAACGAGCCTTGCAACGACATTGTGGGCTTTCCGCTGCATGTAAACAAGTTTTACTTGACACAGATGAAGTTGACCGCAAAACTCAATAATTGGCCTATTATATGAAGTGTGCTCAAAACAACTTTTAGTGCCCCTTTATTGCCTCTCGGTTTCGCCATAAAACAAAACATTTTTAAGGGACACAATGCATTTCTATTGAGCCACCTAATCAGATCTTATCTGATTCTGATCTTATCTGACCTTACCTTATCTGATTGATTTAGTATGTATTTATTAATACTTCGATCTTTGTTGAAGATTTTAGAAGGGTGGGATAATCATAATTTACATGACTAACTTTCGCGGCAAAACACGGACACACAAACTTACACAAAACAAACAGAAAACAGTAAAAATGTATAAGTTCAGCAGATGCGACTCGAAAGCGGACAGTGATTTTTTGGTTACCACATTGTTAAAGAGGTTGTTCCAATCGACAATGGTTCCTGTGAAGTACGAGTATATGAAGCAGTTGTTGCGTGGATTGAGTGGTGTGGCTCTTAGTGCGCGTCGGCGTCTTGTATCGTAACCAGTTAAAAAGTGAAATATGTTACAGGTGTCAACAGCATACTGTTTGGTAACTATTCGATAGAAAAATTTCACACATAAGATCCGATTCATTTCAGATACTGTGGGCAGGTTGCTCTTAGGCAGAAGTGCAGTTATCGATGTTCTCTCCTAAGAATTGTATAGGAACCTTACCATCTTCTATGAAATGTTTTATAGATTTTTGAAATTCGTTTGAGTTTATGGTGCCAAATAATTCCAGCATATTATAACCTGGGAGAAATATTTGTGTTTTACGTTAGGAGGAGTAAAGAGGAGGTTAAAAACTTTAAAGCACACCTTAAAAAAGTTTTCGAAGAGCCTTAGGCGAGAAAGTATTGATATCCTTATTCTGGTTAATATCGCTAGAAATAAACAAGCCCAGATACTTCTAGTGGTTCACTTCTCACAGACTAATGTTAACTGCATTATAGATGTCTGAAAGAGCGGCTTTCTTGTGTGTTATTTTCATGAAAGCTGTGTTGTCAAAACTGGTGGTAATTTGCACGGCCTATACTGGATCAGTTTTTCAAAGTAACGATTGTACTTAGTTTGATCCTGAGCACACACAATTTGGTTGTACAATATACAATCGCCGGCGTACAGTTTGACACCAAGTGACAGTATGGTAACGATGTCACTCATAAAAATCAAAAACAATAAGGGCCCAATGAACGCTAGAATCAACACGAACATATCATTATTCCGTACCATTGAAACAAACAAATTGTCGGCGGTTTAATAGGTATGCTGTGATCCGTGTTACTAGATCCTGATTTTTTAATATCGTGTCTAATTTGTGGAAAATTCATTATGAGAAACTGCATCAAAAGATGTGTGAAATACAGAAAAATGACATCGGTTGGAATTATATCAATAATTGCTCTAGCAAAGTCGTAAACAGTTTTAAATAGCTGTGTACAGGTAGAAAGGCTGCACCGAAAGCCATGCTGAAATTTTGCGAGGAGGTTATTGTAATTTTGTAGGGACGTTTTAAAGTGCTTACAGCGTTTACAATCTTTTTGGTGAGAGATGTACGGGCCCAACATTGAGGAACTCTTTACTCTAAATAATGGTCTTATACTGCCTTCTCTGAAAGCATGTGTTCCCTCACCTTGTTTTGCAAGGCAGAAAATGGTTTTGCAAGTACTATACAAAGTAAATGCGGTATCATGTTTTCAACCACTGCTCAATAAACTACATTACAAATTCGGCTAGAATGGTGTTCTTACAAAGACTTTGCAAACTCGCTACTATTGTTGCTCTTCTTGTTACGTCTTACAAGTGCCCCAGCTGTCCTTTTGTATTCAATAGTTCCGAAATTTAAATGTAGTGGTCGGATTAGAGCTTTGAAACCCAGTGGCGATAGTCGGACCCCATATGTTTTTCTGTTTTTTGCGACAGAAGCATGAAATCGTTCCTTCAAAAAATTACTCCCATAATAAAATGAAGAAATGCGGAAATGTTGGTCAGCCACATGTTCAGAAACAGTATATTTGAGCCCATTGCGTGTTGCTGCAAGCACTTTAAGAACCATTAGGATTTGGCTTCCCGCATGCTCTGCTTCCCAAAGACAAAGCTGCTTTCACATCATTATCTGGTCACAGCTGGAGAAAGAAGATGTCTTCGAACATGCAACGATGTCTTCGAACATGAACAATTCTCTTGACCGAAGTGTGGCAAAATAAAAAAAAACGTTCAAAGCTTCGTGCGCTTTCTTATTTGTGGCCACTCACTCATCGACAAAAACTAACTTTGTTAATGGCAACATCAACACGGTTTGTTTGGCAAAATAAAAAAAAACGTTCAAAGCTTCGTGCGCTTTCTTATTTGTGGCCACTCACTCATCGACAAAAACTAACTTTGTTAATGGCAACATCAACACGGTTTGTTCAGTACAATGGCTGGCAGTAGGTGAAAAAAAATATCTCTCTAGTGTTTGGATGCAGGACTTCAACAACTGTATATCATACTCCACGCTAAAATGCAAGCTTCGGGTGGTGAAGAAACACCGAAGTCGCGCAGTTTCTTGTCCCTACACAAGAGTTGAAGCCGTCCTTGAATGTAGGTGGTCTTCTTTTCCAACAAATAAGGTGATTGTCCCACTCTATGACATGGCACTTTCCGTATCTAAACAAACCTGCCAAAGTGCCATATCTCTGCAGGGTTTCCGAAATGGGGTCCTTGGTTTCGAGGATTTTCTTTTAGCGGGAAATAAGGACGTCAGAACTTACACCGAGACATGACGTATCTGGCCGCACAAGTCCGCACTCTTGCACGCGGACAGTCATATTTTGTCATACAAAGTGCTTGCCTAAGGCTCAGACTTTTGCCCATTGCTGTGAGCAAAAATAACATTGTTCATTCACTTTTTTGTAAAAGCAAGTGGAGTGTGAAAAGAATGCTCAAACACTCCATGCAACCTAAACACCTAGTTTATAGTTACACTTAGTTAAATCCGCTTGCCAAGTATTTAAAGTCTGTCTTCAATGATGCATGTGCATGCATCACATGACCGGAAAGAAATACACGGCCTTTCCTCGGATTTTCAGTATTAGCTGCTTCACCTTAACCTACGTACCTCTCAACGATAAGTTTTGAAGCCGTGTCGGGAAGAATCTTCGTTTTTTGCAATATTCTCTCTATCTTCACAGCGTCAGTACTTACACACAAAGCTTGTGAGATTAGTGAGCAAGAAATTGTCGTTTTAAAAATTCGTGTTTATAGTCACCAAAACATTGCGTAATGTTTGCGCAGTGATTATTCCGTCTTTAGCTTCGTCTTGGCCCCATAGGGCGTCTTTGACATATTTCCGGGCCCTACAAGTAAACATTGAGAGGTTTTATACTGACATGAACTGGAGTAGACCTGAAACGATTCTCCTTATACTTTCCGCTACTTGTAATATTTTCCCATGGTGTTGTGTGGTTTTTTTGTGGTTCGTTTTACCGTCTGCACCGTCTTTATAAATAAAATTCTTCCACGAACAATTCCAAAACCTCCTGTTTCATTCTTTAATCGGCCATCTAAATGCCTACAGTTGAGCCTCTGAAAACTCATAACATCACAAAGTGGTGTCCACGGCATGAGTCTACCCTAACTTCGCCAGTCAGACTCAGACAAGTCGAAAAGAACAACAGGTTTAAAATTGGTAACATAGGGAGCGAGAAATTGGAAAAGCTGATTGCTGACGCAATCAGGTCGAGATTAAAAGGGCTGGAGCTTCCCGTGTAGGTTTAGAGTGAGCGTTTCCGATTGAAAGCACCGCGCAAAGCTGAAAAGCCGGTGTTAAAGGATACTCAGAACTAGCACTCTGCAGCGCTGAACCAGTAGTTAGCTGTTCTCGATGACTTGATCAGGAGAAAGGAAGCTGAGTCCTCTTTGCTTATGAACATGATGGCGGGCCATAAGAAGTTAGAGGACGTTGGCGAAACAACTAGTGAGCTTTATGTTTTAAGGCGAGAAATTTCTGGAAGATGAACTCATCAAACGTTTCAGGAAGGCCTCTCCAAGGATAGCAAAACACTGCCTGAAGAGAGCCCTTTTGGCACCGAGAGAACAACTTTCTACTTTGAAAGCAAAATATTGCCTGAAAAGTTGAGGAGATTGCTACTTTCTGAAGGAGCGAAACCATCAGATATCAAGATGCATGACCTGCAGCTAAGCTGCAGCTTACACAAACTCTAACCGATAGTTCGTTTTGCACCAATGATACAAAAAACGAAGCTTCCAGAAATGATTTCTGCGAGCTTGAATTAAACAAGGCGCAGAGACAGCCGCGCGAACTTTAGGAAAAATTCTCAAACATGAGGGCAAAGTAAATAAGAAGGAGAGACCGTTTTTGAAAAAGGGTACGACAAAACCCAAGATCGTTTCAGTACAACCGCGAGTACTTCAGAAGGAAGTTTAGCCTTCAGTACTGCACGAAGCGTAGGCAAGGCAGTATGAAAATGCCCAGATACTGCGCCAGGCAAGCTCCGGGGAGACAAATTCACGTCTTTGGAGAAAACACGTTAGCTTTTCGATTGGTCAACCAATTCGTGTCATACACTGAACCTGTCATACGTAATTTATTAACCGAACATCGATACCGCGTCTGAAAGAACCCAAGTATTGTCCTGAACTACGTGATTGCCTTATGTGCAGAATTGTTACACTTGAATCCACGGTAACAAGGAGAATAGTGGGTTAAGGATGAGGCCGCGACGTCGGAAGCTTTCCGGTCTGCTCAGTTGGAACTACGCAAGAAAAGAAGACTTGAAGAACCTATCGGCTTTTACGGCACAACAACTTTTCTGACTCATGTACGCTCTCTCGGTCCTTTTGCGCTTGTCGACGAATATGTGATAATTTGAGGCCATTGACTGTTACATTGAGGATTTCATAGTTAAAAATCACCGAAAAGAGAGCGTTTAGTTCATGATTTTTCTTAGAGTTTGCAACTTTGAGGGTGTGTTAGACTTTGCCTCATCAACTTTCTATAAAGGGGTAGGAGTGTGATGTAATGGGGTCGCAAAATCTGAAGACTATGGGCAACCCCCTACATGAGTGCAGCGCAACGAAGGCAGTGCTTGTTGAACGATACAATTAGCATGCGCTGTGTTTTCGAAAACTGCAATGGTTAACACCTCCTGGTGCACCGGCCGCGTCTCCGAGAAAACGACGTATCCTGCAAAAGATAAGTGAGGAAGCAGACATTGTTTCTCGAATGCCTTTACAAATACAATTTCGCGTGCTAGGGTTGTATCACCTTGGCGTCGTTATATTAGCGCTAACACTGGGACTAACCGTGCCAGTCTAAGTAAAGGCAGTATAAGTATTCTGTGTTACAAAGAGGCACTATTATCACTATTGGCGTCAATATATTTCAACAAAGACAACGTTCAATGTAGGATAAAAGTTTTACCAGGATATTGCTAAATACTAGTCGCGTACATGTTCCGCTTTAAAAGTTTCTTCTATTTTGAGCAGCAATGAAGGGTAACATATGAATGCGCCAAAGTCCTATTTTTAGTTTCCCACTTCGAGCCGAATGGAAAAAATACAGCAAAAATGTTCTACGGGGTTCGTGTGAATAACACCGCAATTCCGAGTGTCATGTGGAGGCATTTTTGTGGGAAGACAGAATAGCCATTGCTCGTTCTTGGCTCAAGGTCTGCACTTCGATAATAGCACAACGGCGTCTTCCTCGGTAAAACGACGAACATTGTTCAAGTAAAATTAACATTGCATTGGCTCAGTTCACAGAAATACGTTTTATTGAATGGCTCCAGCTTTATACATGCACAAGGAGGGTTGTAAGGAATGGTTCTTTAGCAGCTCACCCCATTTATGTTCCTAGCAAATTTTCATACCGACATATTGTAAAAAGGATACAATAAACGCTTTTCATACACTATATTTGAAGAGGTCTATCCGCAGACTGTGGCGTTTCGTGGCTTTTTGCAGTCTGCACAACGTGTTTAGGTAACACTTATTTCCTATCACGCTGCAGATAATAGTCTCAAAGATAAGAATATTTCATAGACCTTTGTACTTTGCACAAAGAAAAAGAAGTTGAAAAAAACTTTAAAATATACTGACATTTTTATTGGAGGCTTTCTTTCTGTAAAACGAATTCCAAAAGGCACATGGTACTCCAGCTTCAAAATAGCATACGACACCAGCCTACGACACTTCTTCGGAGTACTGTCTACTACGATATGCGCGCATCTGCTACATTGCGGGCGTGTAAACCTCGCAAGCGTTCAAAGTACTCCGAAATTTTATGGAGTACGCGCACAAATCTCTTGCGATCAACTCTCGCAGTGTGTTCTGTAACCAATTGGTGCATTTATTAATCGAATAATCAAATGTCTCAAATGACTAAGTTTATCAACCGCTTTGCACAAAAACATTAGTAGACCTTTGCAGGCAGGGTACAAGGTCGGTGAGATACATTCAAGAGACATAGAATAGCTAAGCTTCCATAGCAGGTGTGGACTAAGGAAAATCATTTCAACGAATGTTTCCTCCCTTTCCGGTAATATGGCAAAGCTATTCGGCAAATCGACTTTGTCAGGCCTGAGGTTAAGAAAAATCACTGCGTGCATCAACTTCACGCCAAAAGGTTAGCAGCGAACCACCATACTCGTTTACAAGTAAATGCGGCGGTTACCGACACGAAAATAAGTAGCCGAGCCAATATTTAGGCCGACGCACACTTTTGTATTCATGATTCTGTATTTTGTATTCACAGCTGTGTATTCATGATTCTCAATTCAAACAACATCTCCTTGTATTGCGGGTACACCCGCCAGAAATTCAACCTATACCAAGGTAAACTGCAACGGAAATTAGTACTAAATCATCTTCCCTCCTAGCCTCCTTCTCGAGCGTGGCCTTTTTGTAACCGTGGTTCCAAGATTGCAAAGCGTGATGCACACCCAAATGGTTTGATCACAAAAGTGCGTGCAAAGAAACAGTGAGGATAACATCTAGGCTGAGGTGTCGAACAGAGGTTGCCACGTGGCAACCTTATAAAAAATACGCCCCACCATGATGATGTGCAAAATATGACTGCTGCTTGGGCTTCAGGATTCACAGCAAAGTGCCTCTACAGTACTTCATACCAAAGCAATGAATGGCCTGCAGGAACCCCGACCGGAGGAGAAACATATTTGCGCAGGAAAGGTGCATTACGACAATTATTGATGAAAAATATGATGAAAACCGGGGCCCAGTAGAGTTGGTGAGCACTTTGGAGAAACAAATAAACAAGAACACGAAACTCTCCCGACGAAAGAAGAAACGCGCCTGCAACTGGGGAAGCATTCACAATTTTCCGCTTGCAGGCATTTCAAGCAAGGACGTTCGTTTGGGTTCGTGTGAATCACGAAAAAGGTGAAAATGTCATCAGAGTAACCGTAACACCACACCGCACGCAGAGCACCATTGAAAGTGTTATATCCGAGAATGAGCTGTTGAAGCAGACGGAATCTGACCTTCTTGAGGGTCTGAAAGACCAAGGTGTAGCCGCGGTTGAAAGAATCACAATACGAAAAGAGGAAAAGGAGATCCCAACCAAACACATCTTTACTTTTGCAAGTACCACCCTGCCTGAGACGCTGAAACCCACTTTAATCAGGTGTCAGGTGCGGCCGTACATCCCGAACACGAGACTCTACTTCAAGTGCCTAAAGTACGGCCATGGCACTCAAGCATGGCGGGGCAAGTTGACATGCGCCAAGTGTGCCGACGCTGACCACTCTTCTGATAGTTGTCAGAGCACCACTGCAAAGTGTGGGAACTGCAGCGGTGCACATGCTGCATACGTTCGATCCTGTCCGAATTTAAAAAGAAAAGAAAATATTACAAATTAAGGTTACTGAGAACATAAGCTTCGTTGAAGCGTTCTGCAAACACAGGTTGTGTTCGTCAGCCTCCTATGCAGATGCCGCCCGCTGGGGGTTGGGGCGTCGTCTGGTTAGTACAGCGACGCAGTGAAGCCTTGCTACTGCGCCACCGTCTCTTCCCCCTACTGAGTGGCTTCCGATCACTCCTGCAATGCCCGCAGAGGATCTTGCTGCCACCCACCCTCGTGAGATGGCTTTGGTAGCCCAAACCGCCACAACATCCGTGGCTCCCGCGGTTGTCGCAATCGCCTGCGCAACCGAAAGCCATGCCACCCCTCCAGTTCCATAACCCACCTCTGATATTCCTGATTGTGAGGTGACCATTGATACTAGAGGTCCGCCTCCCTCGGCTACGTCTGACGTGCCCGAATACACGCCCCCAATGCGTGCGGCTGGCCGAGGCACCAATCGTCTTGGTGCGCGCCCCAAAGAGCCCCACCCTTCAGTTGCTCGAGGGAAAACGCTTGAAGCAATGGATGCTGTGCCGTCTCCTCTACCACCTGAGGTGACCAGGGAGCGACGCCTGTCTTTTGGGCACCGGAAAACAACCGCCTATGATTACAGGCCCATTAGGAAGAAATAACTAAGCAAAACACACATACAGAAGTACCCATTCGTCAAATGAACAGTATGACTGAAAGCGTAATAAAATGGAATTGCAGGGGCCTCATAAAAAATCTTGATGACATTTATCAAATCCAACGAGATTGTAATTCAGATATAAGGTGTCTTCAAGAAACTCACCTAAACTCGAAACAAACAAACTTCCTTACACAGCATAACATTTTTCGTAAGGACACAGATGGCTGCACCTTCCCCGCTAAAGGTGTTGCTATAGTTATGAAGAAGTCAATTGCATGCCACCAATTAGGCGTACATACTAACCTTGAGGCTATTGCGGTGAGAGAATATATTTTTGGGGGGTTTACAACAGTCTGCTCTTTATAGGTCCCTCCAAATTACCATCTCGGAGCTGCTGAGTATGAAAATTAATAAATCAGCTCTGACCCCCTTTCATACTGGCAGAAGATTTTATTGCCCATCATGAGTTGTGGGGTTCTCCACGTGCACATGCACGTGGAAGACTCTTAGAGAAATTTTTTTTGTCATCAGGCACCAGCCTTTTTAACAAAAAAACACCCCACGTATTACAGCACAGTACACAACACATACTCGGCTATCAATCTGGCCACGGGCTCGCCTAATCTCTTTAGTTTGGTAAAATGGAGCGTAGATGCGAATCCCTATGGCAGCAACCACTTCCCTTTAACGTTAACTGCAACAAAAAGCCCTTCATTTCCACAGCACATAGAACGTTTCCGTGCAGAGCGTGTGGATTGGAAAAAATATAAATATCCCAGCTGTCGTATGCATCTATAGAACGTTTAGGTATTGACCTAGCTGCGGATATAATTACTGCACAAATAATTGATGCTGCACAAATAATTGATGCTGCATAATCCTCTATTCCCTAAACGTCCGGTACAAACAAGACCAAACGAAAGCCTCGGTGGTACGAGTGCAAGATAGCCCGCAAAGAGCAAACGAAAGCGTGGGTGGCCTTTAGAAGCTATCCAACAACTGAAACTCCCGATGCTTTTAAACGTGCAAAATCAAAGGGTAGGCAGCTTAGACGCGCGGCCAAAACTGATAGTTGGAATATATTTCTTACACCAATAAAAACGTACACGGACGCACACAGAGTCTGGAAGAGAATTAGCGCAATACAAGGACGTAACACAAACACCCTTCCAGTTGTGTGTACTGCTGGAGACACGCTTGAGAATCAAGCCAATGCTCTTTGCGAGCACTTTGAAGCCGTCTCCAGTTCCGCACACTACAACCCACAATCCTTACAACACAAACCAATCGTTGAACCCCAGCCACTACGAAAGAGGAAAGCAGTAAGGAAGGACTACAACAGCCCTTTCACTAAGCACGAGTTAGCGGTTGCGCTTGCTAACTGTGGTAAAATTTCCCCAAGGGCTGACAAAATTACATACGAAATGGTGGAACATGTTCATGAAGATACACCGGAAACAATACTCTTCTTAATAAATAAAATTTGGCAAGCTCGACGTCTTCCTAAATCCTGGAAAGAGGCAATTTGCGCGATATTAAAAGAAGGAAAGGACTCTTCTTTAGCGGGCAGCTATAGGCCAATTTTATTAACGAGCTGTTTGTGTAAGCTTTTAGAAAAAAATGAGAAACAGGCGCTTAATTTATGTTATAGAATTTAATGGAATTTTAGATAGTTGTCAGTCTGGTTTCAGGCCAGGTAGGTCTACAAACGACAGTGTTGTAGTGTTGGAAGCTTGTATAAGAGACGCATTTGTCGATACACAGCACTGTGTCTCTATCATTTTTGATGTAGAGAAAGCCTCTAATACTCCATGGCGTTATGGCATGGAGTATTAGACCTTAGACCTGTACCTTAGGGTACAGGTCTAAGGTCTAATACTTTAAGGTCTAAGGTCTAAAGTCTAAGGTCTAAGTCTAAGGTCTAAGGTCCTTAGACCTGTACCTTAGGGTACAGACCTTGCCGCATTCGGTATGTGCGGCAACCTGGTCAATACCCTGGAGAATTACCTTACTCATAGAACATTTCGAGTGTGGCTTGCAGTGTTTTTTAAGTGTATTCCCCGATGAAAATGGTGTGCCGCAGGGAGGTGTTCTGAGTTGCACACTTTTTATTGTTAAAATGTACAGTTTGAAGAATATTTTACCCCACTCACTTTTTTATTCCGTCTTCGTGGACTACGTTCAGATAAGTTTCAAGTCTTCCAATATGTTAATTTGCGAGAGACAGACCCAACTGGGAGTGAAAAGTCTGTTGAAGTGTGTGGATCAAAACAGTTTTAAATTCAATGGAGACAAAATGTCCGGCGTCGTCTTTTCAAAACTACGAGGCATGGGACAGGATGCATTTGTCAACCCAGACGGGAAACAAATTTCAGTGAAAAAGGAGCAGAACTTCTTGGGAATACTGCTGGATGAGAAGTTACGTTTCATTCCCCACAGCAAAAGGCTAAGCATAAAATGCATCACGGCACTCAACATTCGAAAGGTTTTCTCACGCCAGCTATACGGAACTGAAGAGGCTTGCTTATTGTAAATTTTATTAGCCTTGTCAGGTCAAGGCTTGACTATGGCAGTGTTATTTATCAATCAGCGTAAGTCCGCTCTCAAACTCCTTCACCTGATGTACCACCTGGGCCTTGGATTGGTGACTGGAGCTTTCCGAACAAGCCCGATAGAAATCCTGTATGTAGAATGGGATATGTGGTCACTAGAAATTCAGCGTGCCTACACAGCCTTACTATACGCAGTCAAAACAACTTTTATTCCAAAACACCCCTCGGACATCTTAATACATGATACATCTACTTCAGCTCTGTTCCTAAAACGAACATCTCTTGCGCAACCGTATGTAATGTCCGTAAGCACTTTGGCATCAGACATGGAAATTTCATTTAAGACACTTACAAAACCACCTTTACTGATGTCCTTGCACCATGGAAACGGTTACCGGTTGCATGTGACATGTCGTTTGGAAACATAGACAAGAACAAAGCTCTCTGTACCTTAATACAGCAACACTTTTGAAGCCTTCAACACAAATACCAATGCACAAAATTTTACACACACGCATCTAAAACAAACTCTTCCGTATAATGTGCTGTTTGCGGACTCCAATACTATGAATGTAGGACACTCAATCCTAATACCAGCACATTCACAGGTGAAGCCCATGGTATTTTAATGGCTGCTGAACACATAGTACAACACCAAATACACCGCGCAGTCACATATACAGATTCCTTGAGTGTAGCGACGACCCTGCATTCTGCAAAGCCACACAAGAATGCCGTGCTTAACTATCTTTTTAACACCATAATGTCAGCCTACGCTATGAGCCTGGAAATCACAATCTGCTGGGTGCCTGAACATTGCGGAATAGCTGAAAATCAGGCTGCCGACCGGAAAGCAGATGCCACAGTTCTCCGGAATGATGTGGACATTATATCTGTACCGTACTTGGAATTCAAACTACTCATCAAACGAAAACTCCGTATAATCTGATAGAATCATTGGGATAATCAAACAGAAAACAAGCTCCATTCAACCAAACCAAGAATGGGCAGACATACTCCAGGAAAGCTACACAGATTCGCTGAGGTCGCACTTTGTCGACTTAGGATTGGGCACACATATGCCACACAGAGACATCTTTTACTGGTACAACACGTCCAAATTGTGCTAGATGCAGAGAGGTTCTTTCTGTACACCATGTACTAATCGAATGTATAGAACGTGAACCAGAAGACGCAGACACTTCGCAGATATATACACAAAACACATACCACAACACCTAGCACACTTTCTATCAGACGAAGCTATTGTCCAACACAAAAAAGTGTTAGCTTACCTTGCGGATGTTAATTCTAAAAGGAAATCTCCTAGTGTGGGTAACTTCAGTCTCCATGAGTGAAACTTCAGCGCAAAATTTTTCGCAGGGACGAGAAAGGGAACGACACAGGCCGTACGCCGTACGCATGTGCGAAGGGCACAGTGCTGGGTTGTTCAGTCTGGGGGTGGTATAAATGTGTTTCGTTTTCATTAAAAACTCTCAGTTGATAGTAAGCGCCTGTGTCGTTCCCTTTCTCGTCCCTGTAAAAAATTTTGCGCTTAAGTTTCACTCATAGAAATTGCGAAACAACTAGCTCGTCTCTCCATTTAACTTCAGACTGCCCTCAATGAGGATGACAGTGCTGAAGGCTTTTATTGTGATGCTCAGCAGCCTCGCCTTTTTTGCCTTGCCAAACGTCTCTCCCCAAGTTACCCTGTTTTTAAAGGCCTCACGCACACGTGCTTCCTGAAGTGTTTGGTATTTACTTTTTATCACTTACCATTGGTCCAATACAGCAATTTTAAACGAGCACTTCTAATTAAAACACCAGCACACTTTTTGGCGCTCTTTGATCTAGTTTGCCCTTGCGCCATTAAACCACACCATCATCAAGATATCGTTGGCGGTCAGTGGGCATCCTGTACAATGTTGGTGAGACTCTCCAATGACCCAATATGAGCGTGTCACCAAAAAGATTTATGGCTCTAGTTGATATCTGATAGGTCCGTATGATTCACGCATGCATAGAGTTGATTTCTGAGTTAAATTCCTTGAGGCTTGCCTCATCATTATGTGTCCACCCGCAAAGACCATACATGCAAAGTTGCTCCTATATTGTCCTGGAAAAAAACATCAAAATTCCCCTCTGGTATTGTCTATACAGGAGTGGAACGTTCTTCCTCAAAACATTGTGTCGCTCACTAACACTTCTGCTTTCCAATCTGCATTGGGTGCGTTTTTAAATGTATAATATATTTTCACATCTATCAGATGTACAAATATCACTTTTGTCAGCCCTTTGATTTCTTTGATTTGTTTTGTTATTGTTGTTGTTTGAACAGTACGTTATTTCTAAACCTGACCCCCGCGAGTGCCTGCTTCAGTGGTGTGATGCACTGCAGATGTGAATTGCCCTCTTACTCTCTCTCTTTCTCTAATGGTTTTTGTAAATTGAACCTTTTGCACAGATAGGTGTCTGACTGCCGGTAGTAGTTTGTATTGATATGCGTTAAGTTACGTTTTTTGAATTGCATCCCCCCCTATGTAATGCCCTTTCGGGCCTTTAGAGTATTCAAAATAAATAAATAAATAAATAAATAAATAAATAAATAAATAAATAAATAAATAATTCCAAATGAAGATGTCATCAAGCAACAGTTTCTAAAAGATAAGTTTTGGAGAGCATTTTGCAATGAACTCTGTTTCTTAATGACGTCAGAAAGATATTAGAGTATGTAGGTGCCATTTTGGTGTCCATGGATGTGCCGATAATCTGAAGGTAGTGGCTATTGTCGAATTCGAAGTGATTGTACTTAAGGACGAGCGGGAGGAGGATTTTCAATATTTCGGTGGTTACGTCCAAGCAGAAATTAGTCACCGTAGCGTGAGACTGCGGCAAGGATGCCTTCAGAGTGAGGAATATTAGTGTACAGGGACGTAATCTCTATGGTTACGAGAAAACGGCCGGTTGGGACCTCGAGCCCTGAAACCTAGCGGAGAAAGTGGCCTGTATCCTTTACGTATGAGGGGAACATCTGGGGGATGTCTAATTAGGTGGTCGATGAAACTGGATACTTTATCTGTTGCCGTTCCATTGTTGGATACAATGGGGCGAACACGATTTTTTTCTTTTTGTATTTTAGTTAGGAGATAGAAACGTCGTGGCTTAGAATTTTTGGGTAGCATCGTTTCACACATCAGATCAGTTATTTTTGCATTACGCAGCAGCGACTTTAGTGTATCGATAATTTCAGCTTCAAATCGCAATGTTGGGTGGCCTGTCAGCTTGCGATAAAATGTATCGTCAGCTAGTTCTCGCTGTTCCTCATTTAGATATCTGTCTTGTTCATAATTACCACAGCCCCGCCTTTGTCTGAGGTTTTATTACAATGCAGCATCCTCACTCAGGCATGTCAGTGCTTCCCGCTGGTCCCCAGCGTGGTTGCCGCGAATGGGCAACTGTTTTTCGAAGTGTCTTATTATATCTTTTTGCAAGGCCAAAATGTATCGATCCAAGTGCTTACCCCGTTGCTCGTTTGGCGTCCACGTTTTGTCTGAACGGGAAAAAGTAATTTTTTGCTTTCAGTGGGATGCCCAAGAATGTATCCCCGAAAGCGCAGGTTTCTCTGTTAGAATGATTTGAAAGGCGCAGGTTTTGAATGATTTGAGGTGGAATAATGCAGTGTAATCACAAGAGCGACCGCTTTCCGCACTCTAGCACCGCGTCCGGATTATATTTTTGCTACTTTGCTGCTGCATCCCTGCGCTTCCGTCTCCGTGGACGCTAGTTGTCTTCGTACACGTTGAGTGCAGCATGACGCTGTTTGCGTTCGCTCCGCTCTGTGACAAAAAGAGGACCAGTGATCGCGAAACGCGCCTACATAGTCGTTGCAACGGAGCGCCCCCTCGCGTATGCGCGTAGCGCCCTCTTGTGTAGCTCGCTGTAGTCACCACGCACACGCCGGAGAACGCACGGTATACGGACATTGCGAGGTCAAAAGGTTCTTCGCACCTTAAACCTTTTAACCGACAGATCGATCACAGTTTGCTACAGCAAATGACTACGATAATACTTTCTTTCCAGTCAGCTCCAACGTATCCCAAATTTACGTGCTTGGTTCACTCTTGTTTCTCATTTGCATCAATGACCTGCCTAATCCCCTTACATCTCACATTAAAATATTTGCACATGACTGCTTCTCTACAGAGTGATTTCTTCTACGGCTGACTCATCAGCACTACAGTCTTACTTAAATGAAGTAACAAATTAGCAAATGCGTTTAAATACAAACAAACCTACAATCGTCCGTGGAAAGCCGCAGAATCTGTACGAAACCGCAGTGCACTCTTTATCCTCTACTTATATACGCAAGACAGGTATTATTTGAAAAAAAACCAGCGCTAATCCTGCCTCCTCTTTCCATTCGTAGAAAGCTGCTACGGCTTAACCTGCTTCATAAATATACCACGTTATTCCACAGCTAAACAATGAACTTCTTTCCAGTCCAGCATACATATTTGCACGGATAGATCACCCGTTCAAAGTAAACATCCCTCATTGTAGTACTAATCTGTGTTTCCCTTCCGGCATACCTAAAATATCAGACGATTGAATCCGCCTGCCAAGCGTGGCATCTACTGTCACCGATGCGCGCGCATTTCGCTCAGCAATTCAACGACATATGTTTTTTCTATAATAGTATCCTCTCGTGTGTTTATTGCTTTGTGTATTTGTATATGTGATCTTCTCGTGGCATTGACAATTTTTTTTCTATTTTCCAAGTGTAGTTCTGTGTTTCCCTAGCTTACGGCACTGGCGCCCTTGCGTTACAGTGTTTTGTTTCATCTATACTATCTATTTACATATATTTTCACACATTTGCAGTGAGTATGTCTTGTTTTTGTATTTATGACTTCGCATTGGTTCTGCTGCAAAAATTAATTTTATGTAGTTCTTTTTCCCGCTACTTGTACAAAAACCCCTTCCCTTCTGTTACGCCCCATGGGGATTCAAGGCACCGGTATAAATAAATAAATAAATAAATAAATAAATAAATAAATAAATAAATAAATAAATAAATAAATAAATAAATAAATAAATAAATTTAAAAATAATTCATTCACTTTCTCTTCCATTGATGCTTAACCGCTGGTGCTGTCGCTGATAAAACGTAGAAAGAGAATTTGCTTTTGCTTTATTTTCCCCCCTTTCCACATTTCATGTACTAATAACCGCTAGATGGCGCAGACCAGGTTTCATAGCCGCATATGATGCTCCGTCTTTCTTTGCCCCTGCTTTTGCTGAGGGCCTTGCCCGCCCGAGCAGTTATTACCAAGCGTTTTACAAGCCTTCAGGATCATTCAGACACAATCGGGGTCCCGGTCCGACGAAGTGGTGGCCCCCCAGGCCGATTCAAAAGTCCGAAGCGGCACGTCGCCTCGCTAAGACTACAGCATTACCCTGGCACTCCGGGAATGCAAGACAGCACCAGGCCCCTACAACCGATCACCACCGACGCTCCGCCGTTCTTCCACCCTCGTGCCTCTGATGCTGCTTCACCTGCTGCCATCACACTGGGTGCTATGGTCGACCCCGCAAGCCGCAATCCTGAAGTAGCCTCTGCAAACACCGCAATGCCTGCTCCGAACGCTGTGAGTGGCACTGACAGCGCAGGGCCGGCGGCCCCGTTGCGGGTGTCTGCATTCTTCACCGCAGAATTCGCCGCCATAGCGTCTTCGACCATGACCTTGGCCGCGGAACAAGCCGAGAGCCATCCACTCCCGCAAACCGCGTCGACGCTGGACGCTACCGCCGGTACTGGACCTTTCATATCTACACCTTCTACCGTGTGTTGCGTTACCCAATCCTTCCGTAGTGCTGCCGCCTCCTATGACAGACAAGAACATTTCATTAAGCCCGCCGTGCCTCCGACTGAAGACGCTCGGCCGAAATGAATCACACTCAGCTGCCAGGAGATGACGCTACAACGTAATCTACGGAAAAAGCTGGACCACTGTTGGTGCCGCCCATATACCCGCTTCCACCACCCGATCCCACACCGAACTGATCACTGTCGGCATTCAACTTCCTCCAGGCACCCTTACTGCCAAGCTACCTTTTTACGACTTGCTCACCGCCGTTGCCTCCGCTGCACAACTTTCCCGAAGACAAATGAAAAAATCACCCTCCAGGAGAAGCCCATTCAGAGTCTTGTGTTTTTAAAAACTCACTCAACCCTTACCGCTCACCACCTACTCCTTTGTCTCTCTTTCTCTCGCTCTCTCACGTCCGGCTTTATAGTAAGACCATCAGCATCAAATCTTGTGCTCGCTGCCCTCCCATCTCCTGCCTTGGTCTCATTCATAACGTCGGCGGCCATTTCACTCCTCCTGAGACTGTGCAGGAACTAGAATCGTATACCATCGATATTCTTGCTGCATGCATGATGGGTAGCACACAATCAGTTCTCCTTACAATAGCTGGCACGGTAATTCCCCGCTTCGTATATTTCGACCTTGTTGCTTTTCGGTGTTGCCCCCACAAGCCTAAACCTCCAACATGCAACCGCTGTCTCGCTCTGGGACACCGGGCTCACCAGTGCACGCAGCAGAGTGATCCGGCCAAGTGCAATGATTGTGCTGCCACCCTAGCACCCACGTATGTTCTCAGCCTTGGTGCATTCATTGCAAGGTGAACAATCACCCCTCACTTGACCCTACCTGCCCCTTCCTCATAGAAAAGACAACCCGCATGTGCTACAGCTGCGTTTGAACGCCGCTTAGCTTTGCGCCGGGTCACGCACGACACCCCTTGCCTTCCGTCCTCTAAACCTGCATTTCACTCACCGGTCACATCCACACCGGGCTCGTACTCTGCTAAACTCAAAACGTCCGTCGGTGCCACCGCCCGCTTATTCCAAAGCTACACCCTCACCGTCCTTGTTTGAGGAGAGCCGTCACTCTTTCGACCTCCGACTCGCGATGCCCGAACTCCAGCTGCGTGAGCCGCAGCGCATTTCCCAGGAATTGCAACAGCAGATACAGTCTTCACCAAAACACTCCAAACACCCGCAACCTGTTTTACCTCCCATCTGGCGCAGCTCAATCAGCACCTTGCCACGTTCACCACAACACCCTCTACAACCCAACTCATGCCTTTGGCAGATTTAGTCGAAAGCACGTCCACCGCCCAGCACCCTTGGCTGGTTCAGGTCGAAACCTCCATCCTCAAAGTTCATAATGCACTGAATGCCTAATCCGAGCAACTCAAGTTCTTTGGTTCCATTGGTATTTCTTTACAAGAATCACTCCCCCCGGCTAAGAATAAGAAGCGTCCTTCTACATTCACTGCTACCTAGATGTCTAGTGCTGAGGGTTTCGAGGTGGAACTGCCGAAACTTACGCAATAATAGGACCCCTGTACATAAGAACCTCCTTAATTACCATTTTCTCCCTCATTTTATTTGGATACAAGAGGGCCGGCCCGCTAGTGCCATCCCAGGTTACCGCGCTTATCATGCCGCTAAAAGCATGCCGCTAGCATCCATTTATGTGCGTGGCGACATGCTCATGAAACCATTGGACATACCCTGTACCCTTCTCAAATATTTAGTCGGCGTGGCCTATTGTGATTCTTCTTCTAAAATCTCCTTGGCCCTCCTCTCTTTCTACAACCCGCCTGTCTCTTTCTTTTTATTCAGTGCGCTAGGCAAGTTCCTTCACTCACTTCCATCCACCACAAATCTAATCCTTGGGGGGTGACTTCAACGCCCCTCACACTCTTTGGGGCCACCCGCAGACTCTCAAACCCTGCCACCTTCTTCACTGTCTTGTACAGGGACGCCACCTCACCCTTCTTAATACTCCGGGCAATCCTACCAGAACCGGCACTACCTTAGAGCGGCCCACAACACCCGACCTTACTTTCTCTCGGGGGCAACTTTCAGTTCAGTGGCCGGTCACAGCGGAAAACCACCTCAGCGACCATTTTCTGATTCATCTTTCCATATCTGTTTCACACATCCCGGGACGTCGCACCGTCACTCACACTGACTGCGACGCCTTCCTCGCGGCTCTGGCCTCCCACTCCTTTTTGTCGTACGAGGACTGGACGTCGCGCATTTCCGCTGCTTTTTCGAGCAGCAGTTGTCATGCTCAGATCCGTCATCCCATCTAAGACCCTGACCCTCACTTTCTCCGTTTATAGAGCCGGCGTAAACGACTGCAGCGCTCCATCCGCTCCCAACGCCCAAATACTCAGCTCGCTTCCAGAATCGCTGCTCTACGAGACGAGATCGTTGCCCACCACGCTTCTCTCGAACATTCTCGATCGAGTGCTCTCTGCGAGAATCTTGAAACTCCTTTGCACTCAAGATTGACATGGTCTCTTTTTAAATCTCTCCTACGCCGTAAGCTCATGCTTTCTCCCACTTTAGCTAAAGCTCTTGCTCAAGGACCAGCCTCCGACCTCTTCCACCAACTAGCCTTTCTATATCTTCCGCCCCCTCTTACTCCGAGCTACATGTACTACTCAGGTTACCCTAATTCTGATCTGGACTGCCCTTTCATTCTCCGGGAGCTCGAGGCTGCCCCGGTTGGAAATGCTAAGCGTTCTGCTACTGGCGAAGACGCCATCACATACACGGCTCACAGCAACCTCCCCGACACTGCGAAATAGTACCTCCAGTTTTTTAACCAAGCTTGGGACAGTGGTAGCTTTACTAGCTCCTGGACGTCTTTCCGTATTACCATCATTCCAAAACCTGGAAACCCTCCTTCAATCGCTAACCTTCGGCCTATATTCTTAACGTCATGCGTTGGTAAGACGTTTGAGCATATGGCTCAGACTCACCTTTCCGAATTTCTAGAGAAGAGGGACTTCTTCTCTCATTCTCTGATCGAATTCCGTAGCTGTGTCCGTGCTCAGGACCTGTGTTGCTTCTCCAGGACACATTTCTCTCTTCCATCCCCCACCAAATCCATGCTCTAGTGACCGTCGATGTCCGTAAAGCCTCGGAAGGGGTGTGCCATAACCATAACCTGGTACAGATTGCCGCAATATCCTGGGGATCGCGCATGTACTCCTATCTCCGCTCGTTCCTCTCTCATTGAGTGGCTCGCTTTCAAGTCGTCTCTAATCTGTGCGACCCCTACCACGTTACTCTAGGCACTCCTCAGGGTGCTGTTCTTTCCTCCACGCTTTCAAATATTGCTATGACTCCTCTGACTTCCCAACTAGCTGAAATCCCTGATCTTCGTCCAATTCTTTACGCCGACGACATCACCCTTTGGTGTTCGTCTGGCTCTCCAGGCCATGTGCAGAGGACCCTGCAACTTGGCTTGGATCTCATCGACTCTTTTCTTACCGCTGTTGGTCTTTCTCCTGCTCAGGAAAAGTCCGAGCTTCTCCTTTTCAACCGTTCCTCTTACTAGCGCGATGACAATTCTCTCCTCTGTCTCCATATATCTGGTTCTTCCATTCCTGTCGTCGGAAAATGCGAGATTATTGGCTTTCCTTTGCATGCAGCCAAGAACATACAAGTTCTGCACAGCGCCGTCGCGACCAGCCACTCGGTAACCCACCTTCGGGGTGATGTGGTCACTCGATTTGCGGGTCTTCACGAACTTAAAGGGACACTGAAGTGATAAGTAAACATTACGGGATTACTAGCGCAAATTGTAGCCCGGGGTCCCCAGGCCATGTTTCGACCACTCTGGGCGCGTTTACGCGATTTAGTTAGTAGAAAAATTAATTCGAAAATGCTGTCCTCCTCTCTTTACGCTCGCCCATTTTCTGCGGCGTTTTCGTGTGACGTCAGGAGGGGATAAACTGGCAATTGGCTGCGCTACCATAGAGACACGGCTCCCCGGCCTTCAGATAGAGTCAGTCGGCCCAGCGTTTCGTCCGCCGGCCGCCGACGGGTCGTCGCAATTCGTTCGCTCAGTTGAAACGAAGCCAGGACACGTTTGTTAATGGTAGAATTTGCCTTTCTTTACTTGGTTAGTTTGTACACTGTATCTAGCTCCGAGTCAAGGTCGCTTCACACAAGCGCTGCACAAGCGCACATGCGACGCTTCGCTGACTGGTATGCCAGTAGGAAAATATAAGGCCTCTTGAAGGCGGGAGAAGAGTCAGCGAAGTCAATATAGGTACTAAGGAAATAAAATCAACTGATATTTTTACCGTACAGCGTAAAAATAGGGTGCGGGAAGCACTTTTTTGCGCTGGCCGAACAAGCACAGCGGTCAGCAGCACGACTACGCATCTGCGAACGCTTTTCCGTCTACGAAATGCAATTGCTAGACGTGAGCTATTATGGAAACTCGGGCGACGCTTACTGCACGAGCGCAATACAACAAATAGTCACCTAAGCTGCTTGAAATGCCAAAACTAAATAATAGTGTAAACTGGTTGTACAATATATACCCTATATTACCAAGGCCAGCGGAGCCCGCTCCGTGGCCGAGCGGTCTGGCTTGCTAGGTTGCCAGGTTGCCACCGCAAGTATTTTGCAAGTCACGAGTTCGAATCCCCGCGGGTACGTGGTATTTTTTTTTGGAAGTTAACTTGTTCGTTTTCCGCCGATGTTTTCTATATTGAGTTCTCTTTTTTTTTTGGGCCGCAACGTTCATGGCTCCACGAACTAGTTCACAAAACGCGCGCAGGCTGGCACTGGCGCGCTAGCGAGTTCTCGTTGGCGTGCTGTTGCCATAACCACCGACTGCTTGCAGGCAGTGGGCACAGGCCAGAATGAACAGACCCTTGGCCTGGTGCGAACACGCTTTTTACGACACAGGCATGAGGGAGGCAAGCTCCAAATATGGGGGAAAAGCGCACGGGGCGTCTGCGGGTACGCGGAGGGCGTTCATGCACTGCGTAGGTTTCGGCTAGTGAATGCTACGATTCCGATCCGTCCTAGGAGGCTTATCTTTATGCATTTTTACAGCTGACAACATGGCAGAAGCGCGGTATGATGATTACTGAGTTATTGAGAATGCCCATCCAACAACGCCAACGGTTGTGTTTTACAGAACCGAAACCGAAACCGAAACTTGTTTGGTTGCTCACCTTGGGCATCGTCCAATCACGTGTCCGCTCCTCCTAACGTCACAGCTTTAGTTGGTGCGGCCGCCGCAAACCGCGCATGGTAGTTTTTCTTCTTTCGCGCTTTGTAAAATAATTACCGATTTGTCAACCGAATAAACGATGAAAAGTGTGCTCATTTGAGCCAGTCTACGCAGTGCAAGCAAAAACGGGAGCTTGACAAATTCACTTCAGTTTCCCTTTAAAGCCTGCAGGGTTGCTCACGTGCTTGCCCTCAACAAGTTATTGTACTTTATCCCTTACATCTCCTTCAACAACGCTCAACTCAATACCCTTGAGGCTGCTTTGGTGGGACTCTACAAAGTAGCACTGAATTTCCCTATCGCCACTTCTACAGATAAGCTTTTTGCCACGGCCTCTTTCAGTCCCTTCGCTCTTTCCTTAGTCTCCACTGGGCTTCCCATCTCTCTCGTCTCTCCTTTACCCGGCAAAGTCAATGGTTACTGGTTCAGGCGGGTATATCTCCGATTCCCGTCTCCCCTATTACACCTTCCGGCGCAATTTCGGCGCCCAAACCTTCGTATTCTCCCTCTCTCGTCAAACATGTCCCCTGTCCTTCATGCAGGTCGTCGTCATTGGGCCGCGCAGCATGATTCTCCTCTTTTCGCGACCCAGAGAATTGCTTACACCGATGCCTCGCGCCTCGAGGCTCGTGCGGTTACGTTCTGTACCACCCCCACATTGCTGCCGCAGAACTCCACACTAGCGGCCCGTAAATTCACCCTGCGGAAGCAATGTCTCTTGAGGTTCTCGCCATTTCCCATGCCCTTCAGTCATTTGCTTCTCTTCCCCCCGTCGCCCAATACACACACTTTTCTCACACCCACGCCGCTATTACACGCATACAAATTCACTCACTACCTTCTATCCTTCAAAAGGAGGTCGAACGAGCAGTCTCTGCTTTACAGTCATCCATCGTTTTCCTCCGTTGGGTACCTGGACATTCCGGGATTGACGGCAATGAGTTGGCGCATCAACTGGCCCGCGAAACTCTTCACCGGTACCGTTGATCCCCTGGCCTGGGCCCTGGGAGGGTGCTGCGAGGCTCTCCCTAAGACGTACCATCAAAGAGGTCTACCGTCAGCTCCGTGTTGACAAACGCCTCTACCCGCCTCCTCACCCATCACTCACGGTAACGGAGGCTCGACTCCTCCGGCACATCCAAATGAATGCCCTGATCACTGCCTACCGCCTATCCCTCTATCGTATAGATCTGACCCCTCTTGTCCCAACTGCAACACTGCCTACGCTGATTTACCTTATTGCCTATTCTACTTCCCGGTGAGACACCTATCCGACTCCTATCCCAACCCATCCGTTTCCAGCACCACCTGGACTAAATGGCTTGTCTCTGAAGGAGAACAGCGCAGACTGGTGGCCCAGGCGGTCGACATGCTCGGCCTCTAGCTTCAGCTGAATAAAGGTCTTTTCTACTCTACTCTAAATGTTTTCCGTGTTTCTGCTGCATAAACTGAGTTGAAGTTCTAGCGTGTGTTTTGTCAACTCTTTAATGTAGTTTCTGTGTTAATGTTTGCTAGTGCGATAAATTTCTCATTAGTTATACACCAACTAACTTGCCCAACTTAGCGCATTAGTTGCACTATTCAGAACTTGAATTTCCGCATGGCTGGTAATTTTGTGGAAACAGAACATTATTAGGCAATCCGTAAATGTTGACTGTGGAACAGGAGCAAAGAAGTGCACATTTATTTATTGCCTTACTCAGGCCCAAACGTCTAAGCAACTTCAAAGAAGCGGCCGAAAGAAATTACCCTGTCATTCATATTTTTCTGCAGAGGACAAGTTAGGCATGACAAAGCGAGCCCCAGAACTCATTTTTTGAGTTTTATATCTGCCTTAGGTCCTGAAAGGCTTTCTTTCCGGTCGAAGTTCCACGTCCTTATATACTGTGATGATTGCGGACCACAGTATTGCACCAATAGTTAGTGGAGGAGAAACAAACAGCACCATGTCATTTCACATTTTCGTCTTCATGATCATTCCCTGGGCTGCGTGCGCCCTGAATGAAAGATTGGTAGACACGACGCCATGCTTGTATGGTAAGCTGATCATTCATCTTAATATGCCACTTTTGTAAAGGCGGCCAACAATCCTCGCAAATCGAAAGTATAATTGATGCTTTGATTGCCCTCAAAGTTCGCATTCATTGTTGTTCGTAAATAATACGCACACGAGGCCCAGAACCATTGTAATTGTTGTTCGTAAATAATACGCATACGAGGCCCAGAACCAATGTTTGGTATATTTTCTTCACAAAGTATCTAGAAAAATAACCTGACCGGGAAGTCACAACCGACCCCCAAGATTATTTAAATGTAGTGTTGTCGGCAGCAAGAATAACCGCCGTAAATAACGCGGCTGAAACCGGAGAACTGCGTTTGCAAACGTTGATGTGGCTTTTCTAGTAGCACTTAAGAGTTGAGTAATATTACGCGGACTACCTTCTCTACGTGTGCAATCAAGCAGAAACGAGGCTCAACATTGATGTTTGTGTGATGCACTATTACGAGCATGGTGAAACAGAGGTGCTTAACCCTCAAGGACAAACTAATATATGTTCATTGGTTTTTTGCATGGTAATAAAGAAATTTTTCAATTGTATAGCAATACAGCAATATCTAAATATCAACGGAGATTTAGGTCAGTATACTGTAATGGTGAGACGTATTTGTCGACACTAGTACTCATGCCAAATGTACAACGTCTACCTCTATTTCTCGGAGAAGCCTGTAGTAGTGGACAATATTAGAGCGTCCGCAAAAAGTAACCGAAACTTATACGTCTGCCTGAGAAACTCTTCAAACATTGAGACATTGAGATGACAGGAAGAGAAGGAGCATACAAAAGGTTTGCAGCTTGACAAAAGGTAAGAAGTTTACTCTAATGAAGGGAGTAAAAAAAATATCGAAAAATAATTTCAGGCGAATTAAGAAAAACTTATCAAGCAGCGTGATCGACAGGGCTGCAAAAAACTGTTTGACATTCCATCCACCTGAAACTGGCGCATGAGATCATCGGTTTCAGTTATAGGTTAATAGATTGGCATGTTTAGCTTCTGGAGCGGATGTCGTCAAATTTGGAGATATGGTTATAGGTAAATAGAATAGGTATATAGCTATAGGTATAGCGATTATATATAAAGAAATGCAGTGCAAGGACGCTTTTAAAACATCGTCGTCTGCTGAAGAAATAGAACGCTGAAGGAAGTCAAACAATATAACTACCTCGGACAGACAGTTAGTGCTCACTCCACCACGACAGCGAGTGGCGGGGCAGATTACCTATCGGGTGGAGAGCACTAGGCAAGAATTCCCATATAATAAAAGGAAGCTACCTCTATCACTCAAAAAAAATATACAACCAGTGCACACCACCGGTGATGACATAATAGGTTTAATTGTTATGCCCTAATAAACAAGTAGACAGCGAAATTACGTCTGATCCATGGGCATGGAACGAATAATAATAAGAGTAACGAACGAATAAGAGTAAGGGAATAAGAGTGAGAGCGAATAAGAGTAAGCGAATAAGAGTAAGAGAACGAATAATAATAGGAGTAACACTTACGAGCTTCCTGGATCAGGAAACAAACTTGTGTAGATGGTGTCTTTTTCAAAGTAAAGAAAAAAAATGGAACAAATCGGCCATGTTGTGAGACGAACCGAAAATCAGTTCACAATTTCGGCAGCACAGTGCATAGGAAGTGTTGGGTCTGGAAGACGATGGTCGAAAACACGCTAGAGGGATAAAATAGGAAATGTTGTACCAACATTCGACTCGATAATTGGACGACAGCAGAGTTTAGAAGTCGCGGAAAGAGGCCATCGCCCTACATTGAATCTAGGTAGCTCATCACGACGTCACTGTAGCGATTGACGGTGGAACTTCCACGGTTTCTGTGTTTTTGTTGAAAGATGGGGTGTAAAGCATTTGGTCTTCACGCTTATTTTGTGTTCTAGTTTTTCGTTCGGGTTTTGCCAAATTATGTCCGGCAAAATACATGCGTTTACGCCTAATTAGTGATTAGAGGTTTATCTTCACCGCCGCGGTGGCTCAGTGGCTAAGGCGTTGCGCTACTGAGCACGAGGTCGCGGGTTTGATTCCCGGCCGCGGCGGCCACTTTTCTGATGGAGGCGAAAAGCAAAAACGCCCGTGTGTACGAGATTTCGGCGCACGTTAAATATGCCCAGGTGGTCAAAATTAATCCGGAGCCCTCCAGCCTCATCGCGTGCGTTGCGTCGGCGCGTTAAACCCTACAATCCAATCAATCAGGTTTAACTTACGGCAGTTCTGTATTTCTGTCGAACTTCAGGGTTGTACACAGTAATGTTGGCGGCCTTACTCAGGTAAAACTGCTGCGCATTCATACTATACATCTAATTGCAACTTTGTAGGAGTATTTCACTGCCAATTAAGTGATGAAGCTGAGACTCCTATTTAAAAACTTGTATAGGCCTTCTCCCCATCAATGGTAAATGTTAAAGATGTTTGCTTTCTTTCAAATCCGATCCAAATAACCAGGCAATAGATATAAGAAATAACCGCGACAAGTAGTTAACACCTTGTTTTTATCAATATGAGCAAACTATTCGCAAACATGATACCAAGTGCGAAGTTCCCTTTGACCAAACTTTGCGACATATATTCGTGTTTACAGTGAAAACATCTTTTTTCACTTCAATTCATTTCTGTTCTATGGGATATTTTTCATTCATTGTTTAATGAGGTAATACAAGGTACGATTTACATAAATTACAAGTGTATTTCTTTCCTTAAATAATAACTTCTTAAGTACCACAGAAGTATAGGCTTTCATAAATGTATTTTTTGTTTGCGTCAAGTTTCCCTGTTGCGGTGTTTCATAAATGAGGGTTTTCTTTGCACATAAGCAGTAGTCCCCAAAAGTCCGGGCGTTCTTTGGACGTGATATTTCCCCAGTCACGACACTCTTTGAAGGCCTTCCAAAGAGCCACTTTGTGTGAATGGTTTATAGTCAGCTGACATGTCTACGTTTAATGCTTTGTTCTGTTGAATATGTTCTACGTTTTAATGCGCACAATAGCATTACAGGCTGCGTATGACCAGGTGTCTATATTTCGCAGTGGAAGTGTCCTCCGTGGTTTCAGGTTATCGAATACACATTTAATCGAGGTGTTCCTATTGCCCACTCAAAGATACCATTGACGGTCGGTGCGTCAACGTGTGCAGATGAGTGTCTGAAACACTAGAGATATACGGTGTGCTTACCTGCGTTTCTGTTTCTAGATATGTGCCTTTTTTCGATTATTTTCGTATGTAAGGGGGCAACAATAAACTGCAGCTTGATTCCGAGCTTGCCGTTCATTTTTATGGCGGCACTCTTTTGTGTGGATTCAGGTCTTATCGCGTTCTCGCAATGAAAAAAAGTGACATCATTAAATTTCAGTTTTCAGATTAGTTTGCTACTAACGAAATGTCTGACAATTGTCGCTAAGGTTCCTTTCTATAGTTCAGCTAAGAGTATAAAGGGTAGCTCCTTGGCTTGTTATTTGTCTACAAGAGGTACAAACAAAATCCGCAATTTTTTGGTGAGGAAATGTATGTTTGTTTTTTAAGAGCGTGGCTGTTGAGGATCTAGCCTTATCATAAATCTCATGTAGTAATTCCTAACGTAGACGCACGAGCTGGTTTAGACGTCTCACTTATAGGGGCGCAGTGGTCTCACCGCGAGCGGACTGGTGGAGAATGGCTCCTAAACGGACACATTTAGGGCACAGTAGACCTGCACAGGCGGTTTCCAGACTGTTCTGCTTGGTGAGGGCGGAAATGGAGGGGAGCCTGCCACCACTTGGGTTTAGCTGCGCAAGTTTTAATGGCAACTGCAAAATTTGCAAGGCGACAGTGCTTCCATTCTCGCGAGAGCAAGCTATGACATTCGCGGTGGCACAAAAACCACAGCTTTGCTGTTTGCGCAGGTGTTACAGCCTGTGTCACTGTGCCTAACTTTGCGGATTTTTTGTTGTTTATTTATTACTCCTACACCCCTAGTCGAAAACCCAGATGAAGAACTCATTCAGGCCTCCAAGGCCGTGATTCGTGGCGAAAACCTTAACGGAAAACCGCAGGCAAGCATCTCTGTCACCGTGTGGACAAAAAAGGAATTTCAGAACCCACAAGTTAGCATAACCTATGCGGAAAGGCCATGGAATACACGTCACGAGTGAGTGTTCAAATAATTACTGCAATAATGTTGTGCTCTTGTAACTCGTTGCGTGGATACGTGTGAGTGAATGAGTTGTTTGAAGAACACAGCTAGCTTTGCGTTTGTGCTACTGTAGATAGAAAAGTTGAGATTGAGCGCGATATCAAACATGGCTTGTGCTACGTGAATTTACAGTCGGTGCACTGCGCTTATGTTACCTTCTTCCTGGGCAGTAAGACTTAATATTTATAATCTCTTTAGCTAAATCAGTTTGATTTTTTATTACGGCAGTAGAGAACCAAAATATAGACGTACAGCCGTGCTACTAAGGTAAAGGTTGAGCGCTAGTTTAAACCACGTTTTCGTTTCTGGTACCTTTCTACCCTCAACGAACTAAGTCAAGGTCATGTTGCCCACAATTCCTTTTTATATTTGGCGATATAAGGCCAGCGTCCTTCCCATCCTTCTTTGGCGACAACCTTACACAAGTCATACCACTTTGTCAAACATAAAGAAGGCTGTTTCTTTTTCTTCATTCGAAGGGATATTTTTTCAAATTTCTTCTTCCGTACACCAGCATGGACGCACACAGTTACAAGTCTCGAGTTATGTGGTGCAATTTAGGTAGTGCGATCTGCAGGCATTCGGGGAGGATTTCACGGCATTCCCGTAGCATCGTAACGTTTGTTAAAAATAGGCCGCGTTCTGTTTATAGTCGTTTATAGCCTAACATTTGCTTCCAAAACCTACCTTTCCTTCAATGTGGAGACCTCCTGCCATAGCTAAGGCCCTGTTCATTCCAGCTGCCTGAAATTCCAGGCCACATCTCTAACTACTTAACTGCATTCCAAAGTGGTAGCGCTTAATCTGAACTCCTACTCCCTTCACACCTATTTCGCTGCCTCAATTTCCTGGCCACATCTATGACTATTAACTGCATTCCAAAGTGCTATCGCTGAATCTGAACTCCTACTCTCTTCAAGCCGATGTCACCGGCATGTTCACATCATGAGATGGCATATACTTTATTGGCCAAACCCCCGGTCCTGCGGTTAAGAGTGACTCTCATATTGATCAGTGCGAACTCACTTTAGTATCATATTCCGGGTTAGGACGCTTCTAATTACTTTGACTAACGCAGAGTGCATCTAAGGCGCAGCGCCTGTCCAACTAGAGGATAGCTCTAAACGACCCTTAGAACTTTCGTACCCTTGAGCTCTTCGTTGTATTCTAATTATGTACTTGGCCCCTTCTCTTACCCACACAAGAGCAGGTGCCATGGCCACTACCTCTGTCGTGCGGTATCAGATGCTGTAGAAAAAACGGCTGATGGCCCCACCCAGACATAACCTTCCCACAGGCATTCTTTTTGTTCTCCCTTCGCTATTACACCCTGCTTCATCCTCACCTGCGCAAGCCTTGCCCTTGTTGTCACTGAACTTGCATAGACCGCAATTCCTACCTTTTCAAGTATGAAAATTTCTAAGCGTGATCACATCCTACCAGATAACATCAGCCGTCACGTACATACCTGCCTACATTGCAAAAACTGCACCTCGTTTAATGCTGGAATGATAGTTCAGCAATCATTTTACAGAAAGTCTGCAAATGAATTGAGTACAAAAGTGCCTAAAGGAATTTCAACGGCACCGGCAGAAATTGTGGCAACAAACTACAGGGCATGCTCAGTATTGGAGCGGATATACTGGAAATTAACCTGTAGGTGTATGTTTGACAATTTTTCGGGGAAGTACCTGATAATGTGGTTGAAGTCACAAAATTACTGAACGACTGGCCCTTCTTGTGACAAGCCTATGCGGTATCCCCCTTTAAAAATGAAGTTGTACTTTTTTTTAATTCATTTATTGACTATTAAAAGAGTATAGCACCTATGCTGCTTCAGTACTGGTGTTTTCTGCAAAACAGACTGCAGAACATTGAAGGGGAGCTGAAATAAGGACTCGTAATAACGGAGGTGACAGCCATGTCAGAGAGGTACAAAGTAAAGACATCTGTGTAGATAACGCGCCGTTCGCTACACAGAAGAGAGGAATTAACATGGAAGGCCCGAGTGTGGGGTCAGTGAGTTCGTGGTGTTGAAATAAACCGAATAGCGCAAATGTTCGCGTTTTTTATTCCCGCTTCAATTTGCTAGCACCCTTCGACCTATTCCGAGGGTACTTGGAAGCCCCTAATACCAAAAACGTGAATGACCTCTTTTTCAAAGACGAAACGCCCGATTGTGTAATATGTGATGCATGGCAAGTCCAAACCAGTCATTCCCGCAACCATGAGGACCAAAAGTACCTGGTTCTGATAAGGAAAATATCAGCTAATAAAACAAACAATAAACTTGCCAACATTTTCCAGAGTGAAGAAGGTCAAATTTCCCACCAAAAATCTGCTCTCTTGGCGAATAACCTAATGTAGATGTTAAACGGTTCCCAACTACGATACTTGCAGAATCAGCGCCAACTGCAGGAGCAAGACTGAAATTTTGTCTGAGGTCAACTTTGTCAGAAAAGAATAAACCTCATCAACCCAGTAACCAACACCCCTTCACCTAAAACAAGTATGCGTGCGAAGGTTAACCTCAGTGAAAACGTAAACGAACAAACCGGAAACGCAACGACCGCATAACGGAAACGAAAGCGCCAATGGAAAATGAAAACACAAGGCCCGAAATCAACAGTCCAAACCAACGATCGACCAAAACGAATACATTTTACTTCGCTAAGCTTTACCTCAACGCAAATGTTGGGTGTATGTTATTGCAGACCATTCTTACGAAATTATCTATGCTTCTATGTTGTATAATGGCTGCGGAGCAAACCATGCGCGCCGTACACATGCTGCGCTAGAACGTGGACGGGCAAGGATAGCGACCGACCTCGCCTTTGAAGAGGCATGGCACGCGACGACGACCAACTTCTGTGACATTGTTTTTTCGTAGCTAAGTTTTTGGTACTAACTATTATAAACGCAACTTCTGTTTTATGCTCGTAAATGCTGAACCGAAACCTAATTTTGGGTTCGCACCTAACCTGCTCAACCTGGTCTTCGCTCCACACGGTTTGTGGGAGTTCCCCACAGGTAAAGTGACAAAGAGAAAAAGTTCCTAAGAAACTGTGCCGCTTTTTTATGTTAACTGGACTTAGACATTTCAGGCGCAATGTTTAAGCACTTTGCCATCTATTTGATAGGATACCATTCCGAAGATATCCGAAAAATTGTCGTTTATGCTAAAATGTTGTCACTTAGAAGATGTGTTAAGTAGACGAGGGGCCCAGGATTGGCGTGAAAGTCACGAGTCAGTGGCCCGTGCGTGCGCGAGTAAACGTTGCTTTATGCATGACGCAAGAAAAAGTAGAGGACAGGGCAGGGAAGCACAAACACGAGGCTAAAGATATAAGTGTTACAAAAGGCATGAGCCTAAGGGGAAAATGTAGGCTATAAAGAAAAGAAAACGTCCTAAGGGTTTTGTCGCAGCCCGTCGGGGTGTTGAAATCCCGACGCGTGCGGGGTGAATGGGTACGTCAGGGCGCGGCTGGCTCGATGACCGGCTCTAGGCCACGTCGCATCCAGGAACGGGACGTCGCGCAAGCATCGTCGACCTTTCCGATGAGTCACGGCTCGATGGCGTAGCAGCGGGTGTGGGCGGAGGGTTTCACCCCCAGGTGAATCCGAACCCGCACTCTCTCACCCAGCGCATCACCAGCTCCAGGCCAGATAGCCCACGGGTTGTCGTGATCAGCGCCGGACGGCTCACGGACCCAGCAGCGGTTGCGACCCAGGTTCTCACCCCAACACGATCACAGGACCGCGCTCTCCATCCCAGCGCGTCACAGGCGTCCATTGATCACCGGCCTGATTCGCTTTTCTGCACGCACTCGTCGCAGTTGTGCGCTCGGTCTCCTCTTCCTCGTCGTCCACCGGCACTTCATCACAATGACACCGGGTCTAAGAAATTTGTTGGGGAGCAACAACTATTCCAAGAGTTAAAAAGGCATGGTGGAGTTTTGAAACGTTCGCTGTACTGGTGGAAAAGTTCTTGCGCACAGTCCACAAGAGCGCAGTCAGTCCTACCGGCACGCTTCACTGCACAGCACACGCACGAAGGCAATAGGAAAATTCGCTAAAAAAATGTAGGACCAGAATTGCGCGTCAAAACCACTGAATAGCACACACTAAGTACAAAAGCGAAGGGCGAGGCTTAAACTCTAATCATGTAGTCAGCCCCTGATTGCTGATGCCCTTGTATTCGCCAGAGGTTTCGTGCGGGTGACCCTCTGACTGGGTACTGATGACCCTGGTGCAGCCGATCTCTTCATCGCCTCGCCGACAGTGTCGCTTGCGGTCGGGTCGCTGCCCTTCAGGCGATGGAGCATTGGGTTCTGCTGGGGCGGTCTTGCCTTCTCCTTTGACTGCTCGACGGAAGGTCGTTTTTCGGGCCGCATTTAGGTCTTTCAGGCTCGTCAACCGGTAGCCGGGCAAGCTTTTATGAAACGGCGGCAACTTAGTGAATGCTGTGTTTAACGCGGGTTGGCATCCTGGTCGCTGGTCCCTCGACTTGCTGCTAAGTGCCGCGTTGCACACGCGCCATGGCGTTTCGCTCTTGAATGCTTCTGCGTATGGAAAGTCTTTTTCTAGGGTGCAGCAAGTTGGCATGCCTATTGCTAGTGCCCAAGATCCTGTCTTTCTTTTCTGTACATTATTCCGACAGGTTCCGCACGTTTTGACAAAAGGTCGCACATCTCGACGCAGGTCCGGCCAGAAAATGTCATGCAAAACGCGGTGGGTCGTCCTACCACACCTCGGGGCCCGGCCATGGTGCTCTCATGGGCTACTGGAAGGTTCCGTTCCCGCAGTTTCTTTGGAATGACGACTTGCGTAAATATTGTGCCTGTAAAAAGCTGGTACCGGCGGTACAACACATTATTTTACTCGAGGAATGAATACCTCGCCGGTAGTTGTTTCCCGGTTTCGCCATCTGCAGCCCTCGCCTTCCGGAACTTTTCTTGGTAACCTTGGGCTGTGATCCGAAACCGCTGAAGCAACGCCCGTTTGACTTTGACGTAATCTAGGGACTCTTCAGTGGTCATACGGCCTAAGATGGTAAGAGCATCTCCGTTCAAACACATGCTTACAACTATGGCCCATTTGACCTGAGGCCACTGCTGTCCGGTTGCCACGCGCTGAAACCTTTGCAGGTACGCGTGCAGGTCATTGCGCTTCTCGTCGATAAGAGGAGGATGTTTCTGCCGGACAATCGCAGGCGGAGTTGCAACAACTTCACCTCCCGCGGCGAGTTTTAGTTGGGCGGTACCACCACCCTCATGGATTCGGATCTTTAGCAATAGCAGCTCTTTCTCCCTATCTGTATAATCTTTAACTCTTTCCGCAGCTTTTTTCGCTGTTTCCGCGGCTTCTTTCTCTCTTTCAGCGGTTTCTCGGCTGGCCTCCCTCTCGGAGGCTCTAGTGGCGCGTTGCTCTGGACATTCGCTCTCTATCCACGCCCCAAGCTCTTGTCCCGAGAATCCCAGCTGAGTCCCCTTTGCCATTACCTTTTCGAGATCCATGCTGTTGCAGCTAACGTTACAGGCTCACTCGTGGCTGACTAACTCCTTTCAGCGGATGTTAAGAATCCTGGCAGGCTCGCCACTTTTTGTAATGAATAGGCGCAGGATTGGCGTGGAAGTAACGAGTCAGTGGCCAGTGCGTGCGCGAGTTTACGTTGCTTTATGCATGACGCAAGATAAAGCAGAACACAGGGCAGGGAAGCACAGACGCGAGGCTAAAGATATAAGCGTTACAAAAGGCAAAAGCCTAACGAGAAAATGTCCGCAATAAAGAGAAAAAACGTCCTACGGGGTTTTGTCGCAGCCCCTCGGGATGTTGAAGTCCCGACGCGTGCGGCGTCGATGGGGACGTTACGGCGCGGCTGGCTCGATGACCGGCTCTAGGCCCCGTCGCATCCAGGAACGGGACGTCGGGCAGGCATCGTCGACATTGGCGATGAGTCACGGCTCGATGGCGTAGCACCGGCTGTGGGCGGAGGGTTCCACCTCCAGGTGAATCCGTACCCGCGCTCTCTCGCCCAGCGCGTCACCAGCTCCAGGCAAGGAAAGCTCATGGGTTGTCGTGATCAGCGGCGGACGGCTCACGGACCCAGCAGCGGTTGCGACCTAGGTTCTCACCCGAACACCATCACAGGGCCGCGCTACTCAGCCCAGGGCGTCACAGGCGGCCACTGATCACCGGCCCGATTCGCTTTTCTGCACGCCCTCGTCGCAGCTGCGCACTCGGTATCCTCTTCCCCGTCGTCCACCCACCGGCACTTCATCACAGCCTGTTTATGAGTGTACCGATCACTGTGTTCGGTACAATCTCTGAGAAACCCGTGTTCTTTGGTCAGCCAGGTAGCACGACGAACACGACATAAACGTGCCCCAGGCCCGCGTGCTTGGTTTTGTATGCCATTGTTTGGCTGAGATCTAACCTGCTGCCCGGCCTGTATGTTGTAAGCGCTGTGGCTAATAAACCGGTCCAGCACCGTACAGCCGATTTTTCCTGCGTCTATCAGGACGCAACAATATTGCTAAACCATAACGTATAGAACGAGCTTTTCTAGTTTTGAAATATGAATCGGGTATCTATGTTGTCATCCTGCGTAACTACCCTTTCAAAGCAAACTTTTGTATGCTACCGCAGCCAACGGATTGGCTGCATCGAGAGAACTTTGTGAAGCAACAAGTGCGAGCATGAAGGAAACCGACTGCGAAGGCCAGCATGCCCTAAATACAAAGTGAACGTAGGAGTTGCTCGAACGTTTTCACGCAAGGTGTTTTGCGTAAGATCTTTAAACGCACTTTGCGTGACACAAAAGGAGGTTAATATTCACGCAGCGGATCACGCGTTAGCTCAAGACGGATACCGCCAGCAGCCGCGGTAGGACAACAAGAGCAATGGCATGCTGACGAAAGTAAGCGTTGTGGCCGGGGCGCTCTGGTGGCGAGAAAGGAAGAGAGAGCCCGCTACACCGACCGCACGAGGTGCCGCACTGTGGCCGACGTCCCTGGTGTTCCAGCCTCGACCATAAAGAATCAGTGTGTATGCTATGCCTGCGAGGGAACTCTCATGACAACTTTGTAAACGCTTCAAATACACCCCTTCAACGCATCTCATCGCTAGTCAAATCTTTGACCTATCGCCATGTAATTTATTGTAGCCTATCTTGCGGCATTCATCCCCGTCTTGGCCCCTACTTGAACCGATCTCGGCTCCTACGTGCAATCCCCTCCAAGGTCGTGGGTGATTTCGGACCGCCGCGCCCATTTTGACCCAAGCACGTGACCATTTCCTAGTCCAAAATCCCCGATCCATTTCCTGACAAGACCAACCATTCTCACCAATGGCACCATAACCCAAGTCCAAGACGTTCCCCTACCCAGTTCCTCACCGGGTATACAAGGGCTTTGGAGATTGCTTCACCGCGTCTCCAGGCGTTGTTGTTCCGGTGCCGGTGCTCAGCATGACGGTCATCCTCATCCGGGGCAGCATGGTCTTCTTATATTCCTTGTCATCTAATCTGACATCCTCACCTCACCTTAATGTGTATTTACTGTGATCTTGATTGGGTGAATGCCCTTCGACAAAAAGGGAAGTATCAAGAGAAACAAGATGCGAGCAGCGGTACATGACCTCGTTTGAAACCTCCGACGATAAAGGAGCGCTGTGTAGGCGCTGCCTGCAATTGCACTCTCATGGCACTCTTTACATAAGGTAAATAGATCGCTTCACCCTATGTTAAAGTTCGTCTTATCTTTGTTCAATCGCCACGTAAAAATTGTTGCCCGTATCGAATCATTCGAAGCTATCCCCTCTTGAAAAAAGAAACAACCGTATTGCTCCTTTTTGTCGCTGTCATTGATAGCACAAAACATACCCACTACAGAGCACCTATGTGTATTACCAGTTTTCTAAGTATGCATATGCCTTTATAGATTCGGTGCAGCACTTTTCGGAAGCTATTGGTAATGCATTTGAGCTATAACCCTTTTGTCTCAGCAATCTCCGGACATACGCGAGTCTAAAAATCCCGCATAGTCGTTCCCTCTGAAATCGACCCTGAACTATGCGAACGAGCTCTCGCGTAGCCAGAACTACGGGAGCGGGTTGCGGGTTCTCTCCTGGCGTAGGGGGTTGCTCGCGGCGTTGTTTTTGGCGGCGTTCAATATATCCATGGCTGGGGTAGAATTGGCAGTTTCTCTGCCACATGGTGCAGCATATCTGTGGATTTGTGCCGAACAAAGGAAAGCTTGGTGCTCTCACTCAAACGCGTGCTCGGGCTTGCAGGTCGTTTTGAAGCAATGGATATGTTCTCGAGCGATCCAGAAAAGTGTCTTAACGACTTCGTCTCTCCAACTACCCGCGCACTCGAAACTAAAACATTTACAATGCTCTACGCACAGGTTTCGGCTTAAACTGGTTGGTGCACAGCGGTAACAACGGCAGATCGTCACCACAAATGTAACGAATATAACTTTGACGTTGGGCATCAACAGCCGATAGTGAACCCACCACTTTAATTACGTAAAGTGGTGCATATTGCAAAATTTTGGAAAGCGCCGTTGTTTTTGTTCGCATCTCTCACAGAGATTTCAGACCTTGCTGTTTCACGTGCATCTGTAATATTTGGCTGAAGTTTTCCGTGAACTCTAGTCTGAACGTAAAATCAAAATATTTTGCACGGCTGAAGGCGTGTGACATGGACCCTTTATTGGCCCGGTGGAAGAGAGGAAGCTATAAAACTTTGTGATAGCGCTCTAGTTACATTCACACTACGAAGTATTGATTTGCAAGTTTCAACCTTGAAATTGCGATTAAAGCTCGCCTACACCAAATGTTCATTGCACTAATATCTGTACCACTGACATAACCACCGGAACCTTCAACGAGATTGAAAACAATGTGTGGGCGTTATCCAGTTTTGAGTTCATACGGAAAATAAATGAATTCACCCGCATAATCGTGAGGCAGTGCAAGTTCTGTCCTAGGGAGCCCGTCTATTGTGTTTCTGAGATATCTAATCCAGGCTGTAGTAAGCAAAATTTTCCAAAACGCAAAACAGGTTGCACCAGGATTAGTTTAGGACCGGAAATAAATATGAGGTACTCGAAATATTTCTTTGCCCATTGAAGATACGTTTTGGTGAGCGGATTTTAGTTTTTCTTGGCGTTACCAAACAGGTAACTCTAACCGCCTAGCCTACAATATGAATGTAGGCAGTTTTAAATACTTGCGTTATGCACCCGCCTACACCCATACCCTCCTGTTAAAACCGGCAGGTATCTGAATCTCCGTAAACATCTTGGCATCGAAGGCCCGTTGAAAAGTGGCTTTTACCAGATCATGAACATCCCGGCGGATAAGGAAGTGAATGAGTGGGCCTACGAAGCGGTAAACCCTTCTTCTTATATTACACATACCAACGGAAATTGCTGTACTGTTTTTCAATGGCCAAAGAAAAAAATAATTCGCCAGGTTTATTTCTTGTTGTTGGTAAAGGTTTTTAAACACAGATATTATTCAGAATTCCCACTTTGGTGCACGAGCCTTGTTTGTTGCTCAGAAAAACAGGACGGTCTTTTCATGTTGAAAATCTGTATCATTTTGGGGTCGATAAAATATATGGTTAGCAGATCTTGACAACCAGTGGTGGAAAAAAATTGGTTAAGAAGCCTTGTATTACTACTTCGCCAAAAGTGGAATTTAGGCGGTCATCGGGTAACTACGCCTTAATTTTTTACATTACGGCATAATGGCAGCATCACTACGGCATTGCCTTCAATGCCTCTCCAATATCTTACTTTGTGTCTGCGCAAAAGCGCACTTCTGTAAACAGCTTTCCCTTTCATGTATAATTTTGTTGACTGTTAAACCACTGTGAGGAGAAAAAGTTACATCCAGCGTGTGCATGGCCCTAAATTTTAACAAACATACATGGGCAAAATGAGTGTTACTGTGAAGTTTACCAGCCATCTGTTTATACAACACAAAAACAGCTGTACTATGCACGTGATATGTATTTTACAGAGTATTGTGGACATTTGAGAAAAAATGTAGGCCATTGAAATCCATCAATTCAGCGGTATGCGTTACGGTTCGCAGTGAGCTGCTGTGTAGCAAGACATTGTTGAATAACTTTTAATTCTCCAGGCGCAGCTTCGATACTGCGACAAAGACAAGACAGGACCTTTTTAACTCGACGCAACTTTCATTTGCTGTCTTTTTATCACGAGCCTATAACTACAAGCTATAATTCGAATTTCACCTTATAGCTACTTCCTTCACACAGACTTCCCACCAGTTCTAGTCTCCAAATCGTAATTGGACTATCCACGTTACAAAATCGGGTTTCTATTATGGCGAGGTTATGCCAATAACTATGGTCCGGAGTTGAATCGTGAACTTGCCTGTTCTTGGAGCCACAGACATTCGCTTTGCTTGTCAAGAGAAGGTTTTTTTTGTGGAGTGCCCCACTTATTAGTGCACAATTTCTGGATAGCACTTATCCCTTGAAGGCCTCTGTATGCAAAAAAGCTGAAATGTTTTACTTCTGAGCAGGCTTTTGTGCACCTGAAGTATTCCAAAAGCTGCTGACCACCAGTTCCTCCTATCATATTTCAAAGATGTCAGGAATTTCTTTTATATAATTGCGTACGTATCAGATATTTCCAGACAGAAATAAAAACATTCTACTTGGCAAGAATTCTAACCACAGTACGCTCCACACACCGTGAAAGATGTCTCAAGTGCGGAGCAATGATGGGCAACAGCGGTGCGGCGCGCTTATGCTTCTATTGTTACCCCTCCCCCCTTCAGGCTCTTCGCTTGTCTGTGTCACTTTTCCTTTCATGAATTGAACAGAGGTTTCACCAACGCAATTCAATTTTCTTGCCTTCGCAGTATGCCCGCTGCCTCTGCCTGGAGCAGCATAAGTTGAGGTTGTGCTTTTATTCAGCGATGCTGTTTAGCAAACTGTAATTTTTCGCGTCCACATTTAAAATACCGCGAAATTTCCGAGTGCACGCATGTGAAAACGATCAACTAAGCGCGGACGTAGCGGAGACCGCCTGGCAGATACAAAACCAGGAAAATGCCTAGCGCTCGTGTGCGCCTCCCTCGCGGCGATCATACAGTGTCCCTTCTGGCGTAATTGTGGCAGTACTTGTTCGGAACGATTAAGATATATCATAGTATACGCCCCTCCAAGGTGATGTCTAATGATTATACCTTACAAAACAATAAGAGCGCGTCACCCTCAAGCCAAAATGATGGTGTAAACGTTGTTTTAGCCGCGCAGAAGAAGCAAATTGGCTGCAGTTGTGAACGTCGACCTTCGCGATGCTCGTGAGAGTTGCGTACAGCTTTGCTACATTCAATTCTTAAGTTCAGGCAAAATGGAGCGAATATGTGACGAAAAGACGATTCTGAACGCATGCCGCCGCACCCCCGACGCGCAGCGGCGGAAAAAACGTCGTTCGCTGCGAATTTAACTGGGTCAGAAAGGTTTGTCGGCGGCGAAGCGGCGCCGAGCGGGGACCCGAAGAAACAATTAAATGTTCTGATTTCCCCTCCATGGCGAGTACAGACCACTGACGGGTGGCCAAATTGGAAGAGTTTGATAGAAGTACGCTTGGCCCGCGCCAACGTCATGTGGTAAAAAAGGATTGTATACCTAAGATCGTAATATGACGTTGCAACATGTATTGTCGCATTATATTGGCAGCCAAAGTCGAAACCAAAACACGATCCCGACCCAACTGCCTCGGCTAGTGCCGTCGCGGTAAGCATGAACGCTATATATTATTAGGTTAAATAAAAGCGATCCGGCTACGTAACTTGTAAAAATGGCAACGTTGGTCCCTTCTGCAAGATCGGCGAGGAAGGGACAGGCGGCATAACTGCGAAACCTTCTCAAATACAACAAAGACTAGAAGCATCCAGCCATGTCCATTCAGATCCTAGTGGGGCATGATGCTGCTGCTGAAGATGATGATGCTTAGTAGCTTCCATTTTGTAATGGACGGGTGTTGCCTAGTGACCTCAGTCGTAAAGCTACTATACAATCACATCGACATTGAAAAGACGCCCTTTATGGAATATTTGCGCTAGTCTGACTGCTTGGTTCGTATGTGTTTCCGGATATCTCTCGGGTGTTTTTCCGCAAACATTCTAACCTTCGTTTACTGACCTGTACTTCTGTTCAACTGGCGTGCTTTATTTTGCAGGAGGGCGCCATGTTTTAACTAGGAATGGGGAGGCTTTTAATTTGTAATCACTAGTTTGGTGGGGTCCCACTAAACATGCAGTATTCGGGGCAGCAGTATTCATACTAATATTCATTCTGCTCGTTCTGTTTTAGGGTACGTGTCCGATTTGGTAGATCAGGCACCCTAATACAAATTGACCTTTTAAAAGCGTTTGGTAGGGATTCTCATGATTTCTTACTCACACTTCTGGCAGCAGTATACTTAGGTTATGTGTTATATAAGGGCATCAAGCAGTGCTATTATCGGTGCACTACACAGTTTATCGTCAATCGTATTTTGACTAAGCCGATTGCGATCAAATCGTCTATCAGACAAGGCTGCCCCCTGTCATCTTTCCTGTCCGCATAATACCTTCAGCCTCTTTGTCCAAGCATTCAGCAGAGTCAAGGAGTAAAAGGGTTTCGTTCACAATCGTGTGAAGGTAAGGTGCTTGTTTATGCAGATGATAAAGCGTATTTTCGCACTGACAAAAATTGTGTCCAGGAAACCCTTGCAGTGACTAAGCAGTTCTTTGATGTTTGTGGTGCGGATTTTAGTATTGAAAAAACTAAGGGGATATTGATCGAGCAATCCGAAACGAAGCAATCCAGATTCACGGGTAATATTTGAGAGAGCGCCCAACTCCAGTACATCGGCGTGCCATTACTTCAAATACGCAACAAAGGGCGTCATTGGTCGTCAGCACTCACGCAAGTTAAGCCCGCATCGCAGGCATGGACTTGGCGAGACCTCTCTGCGTTTGCTGGGGCTAGAGAGTTTAATGTCTTCCTTCCTACAAAGCTCCTTTATGTGCTGCAAGTGCTTCACTGTGCGCGATTAAAAGTTCAGGCCCCACATAGAGCTTTTGCAACATTTTTGTGGGGTTCTCTATGGGAAACTTAGCACAGGGACAGCTTGTTTCTTCTTTTAAAGGCAGGGGTGTGGGGCGCATGCATTTGTATGTGCAACAACTTGTGTGTCGTTTTTTTTTCTACAAATTGGTTGATCACCCACTTTTACTAACTGTACTTCCCGAGCGCATATTTCCCTATTTTCCTTTTTTTACTTCTTTGTACGGGCGCAGTCAATACGAAGGCTCCATGGGTATTTCTCAAAGAGCTCATGGAATCATTTAACGTTCTCACCGCGCCGTTTTCCTTGAAATATCTGTTGAGAATATCAAGGGAAACTATGACGACCACTCTTTTTGAGAGAGAGAGGGAATAAACATCTTTAATTTCGAGCTTAAAGGTGCAGGATGGTGAGGGCACCGGTGGGGGGCGTCCGCTAGTCCGGGATGCCCTGGTCCTTGCTGGCTGCTCGTGCCCTCTGTCATGAGCAACCCTCCAGAAGTGGTATGTTCCTAAATTCTAGAGGAGTATGTGGCAAACAAAAACTATGAAGCGTGCTGACATTTCAATGAACAGGTAGACGAGAAGAAGAAAAGGAGGCAAGCGTGGAGAGAAGGAGGGAGACGAGAAGCCCAGGCTACGCTCCTGCAGCCGACCCCAGCGTGATCAGGGCCTGACGACGCCTCAGGCCTACCGACCGGATTTCCAGGCGACGATCCTGGAGGGAGACCACGAGGCAATGCTCCATCGGTGGCTTCAGGTTACTACCTAAGCTACCAGGCTGGGACGCTCGGGATACGCTGCGACACATCACAACTAGGGCTACGCTCCCTTGGCTGTTGGCGGCGACGGCTGGGCCCACTTCCTGCACGCCTCTACGAGGAATGACAGTTCCCGTGATTCCTACACCAACAGGAGGACATCTCCTGTAACGTGAGACGACAGCATCCTTCACGACTTTTAGGCAGACTCGAACTGGGAGAATACTTCTTTGACTGTTTGCCTACGTGTCGAGTGCTGCGAAAGATAGTCCTTGTCAATTAAACGGTTTTTTCTTTTATCCTGGCCGCTTGATGAATTGACGTGACAATTCTGGCGAGCCTGCCAGGATCCATAATTTTGCATTGTCACTGTCAATTCACCCAGGTGGACTATAGATCCAGAAAAACTGTTAGCCCTTACCGAGGCACTGGGATTGACCAAAGAGGAGGCATTGGCTACATCGGAAAGAGCAGCCCGAGAGAAGCAGAAGAGATATGAACGAGAACGGCATTAGGAAGAGAGAGAGTGGAAAATACCAAGAACTTAAGGTGCAACTTGCGGAGTGCGCTTCGCAAGGACCAATAAAAGACAGAAGCGAGAGGACAGGTTCTGTGTCATCACGAGCCCTAAAGATCACTCCAAAGAAATTGATGGCACCAGTCGACGAGAGCCGGGACGATGTAGACGCGTACCTTCGACAATTTGAAGGTATAGCCGCATGCCAGGGTTGGGAAAGGTCAGAATTGACTATGGCGTTGAGCGCCAGCGTCAAACTATAACGGCTACGAAAAAGTAAAGATTGTTCTCCTCAAATGGTTTCGCCCAAGTGCAGAAAAGTTTAAACAAAAGTTCCTACAGTGCAAGCCAGAAGATGCCGAGACAGGCCGACAGTTTGCTGCCCGGCTTAGCAACTACTTTCATAGATGGATGGAGCTCTCTGGCACAGAAAGAACCTACGACGCAATCCGAAATAGGATAATCGTGGAGCAATTTCTGGATGGCTGTAATACCGATTTAGTGGAGTTTTTAAAAGAGAGACGACTTCAGGCTGTCGACGACCTGGCTGAGTCAAGAGATGCATACATTGAAGCGCAGGATTTAGAGAATTTGGCTGAAATGAAAGCCGAGAGAGACAAAAAGCCCGAGCTCGATTACAACACTCTAGAAACAACAAAGTGTCGAACAGGTTCGCTTCGTCCGAAAAAATGTTCCCTGTTTGATGGCGTCGGACATCTGTCCGAAGACTCCCACACTAATAATGCGGGTGGCAAAGCAGACCTTGTGTGCAACGTTTGCTCCAAAAGGGAACACATGACCGAAGACGGCAGTATTAGGTCGAAAGGCAAGGCGAGGAGTATTTTGGATACAAAAATCCGAAAAGCAGGTCTGCAGGAAAACTATGCGAAAGGTGAAGAAGATAAAGCTGAATTAAGAGTAGTTTGCTCAGTGATTGAGCAACTACAGGAGGAAAAGTCGATGCTCTGGTTTCCGTCTTTCAGGCAAGTAGCACTAACTCCTACTGAAATGGAGGAACGGCAAAAGCAAGATCCATTGCTACGGGGCTACTATCAGCAAGTAGGAAATCAGTGGAGACGAAATCGTATACTGTACGAGTTCCAAATAGTAAATAGACTGCTGTACAGAAGGCGCCAATTCAATTGTGGTAGAGAAGCCATGCAGCTGGTTGTACCTCAAGAGCTACGATATGCACTTTTGGCAACAACGCATCAAAACATGGTGGCGGGGCGCGGACGGTTAAATCAAACTCTTAGAAGGATCACCGAAGAGTTCTTTTGGCCCAAAATACAAAGTGACACAAGGCGTTATGTAAAGTCCTGCGAAGTGTGCAGGCCAGATTTACATAAGGGCAAGCCTACACTCACAGTGGAAGCAAAGGTTATGCCACACTTCCGAAGATGGCACAAACTGTCCAACGGCGACGGGTTAACGAAGGACGAGAGGTGTTCCCCAGAAGACCATCCAAGTACAGCCGGTGTTAGAGTAGTGGAGGATGCACACCGCAAAGGACACTAGTATACGAGAACATGAACTACGACAGAAAACAGTTAAGAAGAGTGAGAATGCCGCTCGAAAGAGTGCTGCAGAGAACATCAAATGAAAGTTAGTACAGCTGCAGTATTGCCCGGGCGGTAGATGTCGGAAATTGGAATTGTGAGTGGGATGACTTGTGTTATTTGACGTGTTGTATCTGTTAATTGAGCATTAGGCTGCTATATTTTTAAGGCCTCAGAAATGTGGACACGTGAAAACTTAGAACGCTGTGGTGAACTGTGATTGTGAACTGTGTTTCTTAGTCTATAAGGACTTCCTGGTGCAACCATGAGTGGAGAAAGGCAGTATGCCAGTCGAGCGCATGGATTCGTCACGATGAACGAGGTGGACAGTCTTTGTGAAGAGACAGAGCTGTTTTTTAGAAAAAAACGCTTAAAAGGGGGAGGTGTAATGTCATGAGCAACCCTCCAGAAGTGGTATGTTCCTAAATCCCAGAGGAGTATGCGGCAAACAAAAACTATGAAGCGTGCTGACATTTAAATGAACACGTAGACGAGAAGAAGGAAGGGAGGCAAGCGTTGAGAGAAGGAGGAAGACGAGAAGCCCAGGCTACGCTCCTGCAGCCGACCCCAGCGTGATCGGGGCCTGACGACGCCTAAGGCCTACCGACCGGAGTTCCAGGCGAAGATCCTGAAGGGAGACCACGAGGCAATGCTCCGTTGGTGGCTTCAGGTTACTACCTAAACTACCAGGCTGGGACGCTCGGGCTATGCTGCGACACATCACAACTAGGGCTACGCTCCCTTGGCTGTTGGCGGCGACGGCTGGGCCCACACCCTGCACGCTTCTACGAGAAATGACAGTTCCCGTGATTCCTACACCAACAGGAGGACATCTCCTGTAACGTGAGACGACAGCATCCTTCACGACTTTTAGGCAGACTAGAACTGGGAGAATACTTCTTTGACTGTTTACGTACTTGTCGAGTGCTGCGAAAGATAGCCCTTGTCAATTGAACGGTTTTTCTCTTATCCTGTCCGCTTGATGAATTGACGTGACACCCTCTCTATCAGCCTGCTCTGGGTCGACAGGTCCGAGCTGGACAGCCGGTCCACCCACTGCTCGGACGTAGGACGGGGATTGGGTGTGAGGGATGGGGATTGTTGGCACTTCCAGACCAGATGGTACAGGTTGCCTGGATGGGGGCAAAAGTGGCAGGTACTATAATACTGGGTGGGGAAGATATGGTGGAGGAGGGTACAGTGCGGGTAAGAGTTGGTCTGTAGCCGACGGAGTGTGGTCGCTTCGGCTCTGGAAAGGTGGGAGTTTGGTGGAGGGAAGCGTTGACGCTCGTGTCTGAAGTGAGCGAGAATTTTCGCGTAGCCATTCAGCGTGTGGGGGGCCTTCTCCGTGTCTTGGCACTCTTCGGAAATGGCGCGGAGGGTGTGTACTCGGGCAGCGGAGCGTGCCGCCTCATTTCCGTCGAGAGACTCGAGTCCAGGGGCCTAAACGATGTGGATGTCGGGAAGTTTCGGGATCGCATTAAGGATGTTGAGGGCGAAGGGTGATATGCGGCCGAGCTGGTAGTTGGGCATGCTACTTGCGAGTCTGTAATGACTGTATTGTATTCGCTCTTTGTTGTGGCTACTAGGGCGATGGCACTTTCCTCAGCGGTGTTTGTAGAGATGAATACCGTGGCGGCTGTGACTTCGGTTCCCTGGTGGTCAATAACCGTGACTGCGTGGGCGGGTATGCGGGTGTAGCGTGCGGCGTCCGTGTAGAGTGTCGTAGGGTTACCTGAAAGTCTTTTCCGGATGCCTGTTTATCGCCAGCCTTACTTAGGCCACCAGAAAAGCGATATTTTAACACGTGTTATAGCATGTGTATCGTTCCAAATGCAGAAACAGTTTTCTTCATGCTTCATTCTCCCACATTCTCAGTAAAGACATGCCTGCGCGAAAAGAGAATGTATTTTCCATGGTCGGACAATTGTCGCCTGTGTAATCGACCAGATCATTCGTTTGTGCTGTGCCGGGACTCTGCGTTCTTCGGGGAAGTTTTGCACCGGACAGTAAAAACGTTCATTGACATCACCCCGTAAACTATTCGCTTCCTGACATTTGAAGATGGTAGTCGGGTGCCATATGGCATTTTTTTTTCTCTTAGGATTATTCAGCTTGTGGAAGTGCCGCATGACTGATCGGCATGCGGAAGCGCCTAGACCGACCACGTGCATTTTTCGGAAAAATCCGGCGTTAGTGCGAAGAGTTTACGCTGTGCAGAGTGATCCACTGGAGAGGCTGCCTTTTTCTGATGCGGGCGTTTGCTTTCTAGAGTTTTGAAATGTTTCCCATCTTTGTTCGACTGATGTCCCTGCCCTCTGCTGCCTGTTAAGTTTATATTGTGTTTTAGGTGTCCTTTCTGATTTTTTCTAAAGTTTTCTAAAATTTCTATGCAATAAAGAAAAAAAGGTGTTGAGTTGGAAGAAAGGTAACGTGCCGGCATCTTGATTTGGGAGTCGCTAGTTGGAATCTCGCGGGGAACGATCCTTTTTTTATTTTTTTTTCCGCAGGTAGTAGCGCTTTTGGTAGTAGCGCTTATGCCGATGATGTCACTATAAGGATCATCCCTCGACAGAAAGCGCTGTGCGTAGTCTGCAACAAGCTCTTGATACGTTCACCAGTCTCCTCCACGCTACAGGAATGCCGGTTTTCTTGGCGAAATGCAACTTTATTATAATTAGAGGTAGACCAGAAGAGCAAGCCCTAGTTGCTCTCACCATTGGCGGTCAAACACTTCAGCGTGCCCCAGAATGGTGGATCAGGGTGCTGGCAATTCCAATCCACGAGTCCGGAGGAGCTTCAGAATGGCTTCGACAGTTAAAGGCGCAATGGACTCCTCTACTAAGCTTAATCCGAAGAATTTCTAATACCTCCGGTGGAGCGTCCCAAAACATCGCCCGCCGACTAGTTCAAGCCATTCTGGTGAGCAAAGCCTGCTACGGGGCTCTGTGCTTCCGTCTCACGAAACGTGAGACGGAACAGCTCTAGCCGCTTTACAGGGCAGCCCTTCGTGTCATCACGGGGCTTCCCCGACACACGAAGGTCACTGAGCTGTACCGCTATGCTGGCCTTCCTACTCTCAAAGAAACGGTCCTTGCCCGGTCCCGAGGAGTCTCCGATCGCCATGAGCTCACACGATAAGGGCGCCGATTACTTACCGCTGATGGCCATATTGCACCGGCGGACACGCCGCTTATAAAGAAGCATATCCCGCCATGGCAGGACACCCTTGTTACAGCGCAACAACCTGCACCCTCTAAAACTCAGCGTCGGAGGCACACGTCACAGCGGACCTCGTTGGTTGTAGCCGGTGCTACTTCTCGGAGCAGTTCAACACTCGAGATAGCTCGTGGACGCGTCTTTGCGGGCCGAGTCCTGTATGGCGGCAGTAGCCGCTGTGTCCAACTCCGATGAACTTTAAAGCATTCGACTAATTTCGCTGGACGCCGACCCTGATATAACGGAACTTGAGCTTTTTTCCATACAAGAAAGTATTGATCTTGCACGCCAGGTGGTCACCGATCATCCAGAACGGCGTTACGACCGGGTGGAAATCTTGACTGACTGTACTGAGGCACTAAAATGCCTAATTCGTCCACCCAGGCAAAACAGCACCGCCCACGCTATCAAGCAGAAATGCGAGGAACTTAGGGCTGACCCTGGAGTACTGGTAACTGTACGCTGGATTCCTGACCATCAAGGGCACCCAGGAAACGAGAAGGCTCATGAACTTGCGAGCGAGGCTTCTTTACACCGTTCCCAGTTCATGCTGCCTGTAAGACCGTACACGCTGCTTACTGATCCAGATGTGGAGCGCCGCCGTCGACGTAATCAAAGGAGGCAGGAATTGGCCACTACTATTCCTCCATGAGACGACCCCACACCCCCTGGTCTACCCCGAGGTGCTCAGGCGTTCCTGAACCGGGCGCGGTCGGGGTACGCATATACAGATGACGTGGTTTCTCGATGGCGGAATTACGCTGCCCAACCTACATCCCACGATGGAAACCTCTCTAACAGTGGTTCCGCTGCAACGTTTCCGAGACCAGTCCGTTGCTTTGCCTGCAACACAGCAGTGACCATCACAATCCGCCATCTCATCTGGGACTGTGGGGCATTCGATCGGCTTCGCGCCAAATATCGTCCCGCCTGGGTCCTCTCCTATGAGGACTGGATCAGGCCACGTGATCGACACCAAGCTACGTTGGCTGCGTTGTGGCACTTCATTTGCGAGGCAGCCATGGCCGGACATTATTACCGCCTCCCTTAAGCATGCGGCCTCGAGCCATCCAAATAAAAACATTTGTCTGTCTAGCGCTTTTGAGAACAGAAAAGGAATGTTTCCATAGAAAAAACGCTCCCGAATCACTCAGAAATATCAAACAAGATACAACCGAGGGGGAAGGTTAGTAAACATCACCGATGATTCTGGGTATCGGGGTTCAGTTAGCCACACTGTGAGCAACCGAGCAGTGGTGCGGCCTCGGCCACCATGTCGCTTGCTTTATATAATTCAGACCGATGAACAACCAACGACGTGCTGCGGCAATTTTTCTTACACGCGAACTTTTTCGTCAAAGTTCGCTGGATGCATTCTGGATTTTACGCATTATTGTGAGCCTCCTGCATGTTCTCGCACGTGCTTGAGCCTAGCCTCGCCATTCTGAACGCGTGGTTTTCTATTGTTCCGTGGCAACGCTTTTTAGATGCGACGCTGAGAGCATCTCTCGTCGGCGGCCCAGTCCTTCCTGCGTGCGTCCGTCGTCGGCGTCCGCACTCTCCTCCGCTCACCCACTCTCTTCTTCGATAACGAACACTCTCTTGCGAGGTGCATTGGATTGGATTCGATTCGATTGGGTTGGCTTGGCTTGGCTTGGCTTCGGTTGGATTGGATTGGATTGTGTTAAAGTGGATTGTGTTGCGTCATAGCCGCCGCAGACGCACTGACGGCGGCGTGTGCCCAGATGAGAGCGAACACTCTCTCTCAACATCTGAGGGTGTGCGGCCCAGCGCGCTCTCACTCCGCCCGTGGGTGGTGCTGCGCACGTGCAGTACTCTCTCGCTCCGCGGTCTCCTCTCCTTAGGGCGCGCTGCGCATATAACCGGTTTGCCGCTCTCCGGCAGCCTTTCTGTCGCCGTTTGCTCTCCGCTTGCGCTTGAACCTCCCTCAGCGTCGCATCAAACCAGGGTACCCGTTGGGGGAGGTGGGCATAATTTTGTGCCTACAATCGTTTTTAATTCTTCTCTTACAAGCAGTTCAAGGATTTTGGAAAGGTTATGCTAGTTCGGGTATATTCTTAACTCTTGGCTGGAAGGCTGAATCTAGAGACAAGCGGGTATCTTTTCGAGGCTACTTTTTTGTCTTCTTGAGACTGATGGGCTCTATTTGGGTCAGTTACGCCGTGTGGCTTCTGGGGCTAGTTAGCGTGACAGCGGACGAGCTACGACAACAAGCCGGGTTCCGAAGCTTCCAATTTTAAGCAAATTGCAATGGCTGACACCTGTAGGCCCCTGTTTCAGAAAGCTCTACAAGGTCGAATGGTGATCGCCACCGCCCGGAAAAAAAAATTTGACAGAGTAATTGCATAAAATAGCACTCTTCCTATAGGCAGCGGTATGGAACCGGTCGTTTGTCAGACTATTTTTTTGCAACTCGAAAGTAACATCTTCTCTATTAGCAGCTAACTCTTCTCGCCCCTAATCCCTCTTGTCTTGGCTGACCTGTACGTGGACCTCTGCTGTAGGAACCGTTCTAGATTTATTGGTGATGCACATAAATATTTGTGATAAAACGATCACAGGGGCCATTGTGTTATGTGCTATTGAATACTGTTGTCTTTCAAACAATCGAAAAGCTGTTAGGTTAGCAGTGTTAAATATCAAGCCGCAATATAGCAAACGGCAAATCTATATTTGTCGGTACCCGTGACAGAAGAACTGAATTTTTAAACCAAAAAGCATCCAACATTCACTAGATAGAATAGCTTTCGACTTGCTTGCCACATTTGCATCGAAGTTGTTCATGACAGAAATATAGCAGTCCAGTGGTATCATATTCTATTTAGTATTGATGCTGCATTTCAATTTTTAATTGTTTTCAAAAATACCCACGCCCATTACGGTTGTGGGAAAGTTTAATTTGTAGTATTAGCCATCTGCATGAAAACAGAAAAATATTTTGTCGCCAAATACGCATCGAAACGGATAAGAAGACAGGTGCCTAGCAACGGCTTGTAAACACGACTCACCGAAAATCTATTTACCTTCTTCTGGACAGCGTGTGCATATTTTTAAAAATGTTTGATTTTTTTTGTTACTTTTTAGGCTACTGTACCAGATTCACCGAGGGATCACATGGAGTTTACGTTCTGGGAAAACGGGACGAAGGTTGGATGCAGTCTTAGCTATTCCGAAGAGTTTTTCTTGGTGAATGATTAGCAGCACGTGCTCGCAGCACCGAAAGAGCTTCTACAAGTGCATCGACTGTGTGCGACTGCTCCGCACTCATTAATAAAATAAATAAAATTGTGCTATTCCGCAGTATTCCCCCTAAGCCCAAAAGAATAACTTTTTTATGGTAAAGTATTAAGTGGGCGTTATTATTTACCTTCACTCTTCGGGAATCATGATGGAAATGCGGACGCGCTCAGCACGGGTACATGTGATTATTGATCGACATGAACCCAAGCCCACGGTGTACAACAAAACGAATTCGAAGGAACGAACATGGAACTCATCTAGGCTTACAAGGTGCGCGAGCAATTTGAAAAACTCCTGCCAAAAAAATGCTACCGAATCTATCTCAATTACTTACAGAAAGAACAGGAAATATACGGTTACACCAATGTTCGCAGCTGTGCCGGGGGATACACAATTTGTCATACTTTCGTTTCACAAGCAAAGTTTTTCTTGGTGTAACAAGCCAGGTTTTCCTTCTCGGAGCTAATTTCATGAAGCTAAATCTTTGTTAGATTTGTGAAACTCGTGCCCGCGTGTTTGTCGGCGTTTCTGAAAGAGTGCATCCTCTGTCCTTATAGTTATGCTCCTGACAGCAGTCACAGCCTGACTTTTCAGTCATACAATTAGATCGGCCTCTATCTCGTTTACTAGATCTGGCTCCGCGCCCTGCGAGCTGTTGATGCTGTGGTGGGGCAGGACCTTGATGTCAAGTTCGGCAATTCCGGCCTGCTTCAGAAGTTTTGGTGCCTGTTGTTGACCGTGTACCTCGAACAAGATCTCGCCGGTTCTTTGCATCTTTGCTTCATAGGATTACCCTGTACTGTCTCTCTAAAAATGTTGAAATCAAGAACACGGAGTGTGAAGCATTAGGCCTGGCTTGTTTAAGAGATTCATTCACCAAGAAATCGGGGTTAATTATCAGGTTTTGGGATTGTCATCGTCGGAAGGCGTAGAAACGATACTTCGGTGCGGCGACTATAGAGGGCCAAGCATTGGTTTTAGGAAGTTTAAAAACACCATACAGCATGTATGAAAGCAAGAGACGGGGATACTTTCTTCGCTTGGTTTTCCATAATACTAAGAGAGGCCACGGGGCTCCCAGACAGGGAGTCCATCTTCCGGAGCTTGACCTGCGCTCCGACGGCCACCGTTTGTGGTTTCTGCCCTTCCCCTTGCAGCTCCTAGGCACGGTAGATTACAGCGTGCGCATAGGGGCTCGGGGTCCGCGTTGTTGCCAATACCGTCACCAAGATTACTCAAGGTGCCCCGCGTTGGGATTTGTCGGAGGTTGTCCTTGCTCGGTGGTTTGTAAGGCTTCAAGATCAGGATCATCCGGGCACTCTTCCATTTTTTCGGCACTGTTTTGGTCCTCCAACAGTGGTTGTAATATTTGGTCAGCACTACAATCGACGCTTCGTCCATCTTACGGAGCGTCCTAGTGGACACCCTGTCCCTTCCTTGTGCCAACCTGCGATTAAGTTTTCGCAAAGCGGCTGGCACTTCCGCCACACTGATTTCTGTGTCTAGTTTCTTGTTCCTTCTGTCTCGATAGTCGCTGTGCGTTACCTTCGGCTAAAAACTTTGATATGCGTACCGGGATGTGTTTTCAGTATAGTTCTGCAAAATGTTTCTGCCCAGTCGTGTGAGTCTCTTGAGGTCCCGTGAACAGGGGCGAGTGCATTGAATGTGTGTGCCCCATCCGTAGCCTAGCCAAAGCGACTTCTGTGTATCTGGTGGGTGTGGCAGTGGTGTATTGTTCCAAGTTTTTTTTAACACGATGGCGTTATTAGGTTCATTTCTCGATTCGCCCGTGGTTTCGAGCGTCCGCAGAAATTCGTCATCGCTGCCAAATGGAAGCTATAATTTAGGCAGGCAGATGCGAAAACACTTCTGCATCTGAAATATGAGGAGCATCAACTCATGTATTAAAATAAGGAAAACGATAGTACTGCCGAGACAAAAGAAAACGCAGGCATTCTGAGGAGGAGCGGCGCCTACGCAGTGAAGTTCCTTCTGCGCCGAGTCGGTGTTAGCACACTGGACAGATAGGTTCCAGCCATGCTAGCTACTAATTCCATCACGCCAAAGCGTCTTTCCATAGGAAGATACAAATATTGGGATCATTTGTGGCGTTACATTATTGTGATACGCAGTGCAAGCGATACCGCCACTATCATGGCCAGTGTGAGCACCGACGGATACGCTTCCCAATCTCTTGTACTCACGCCCCATCGCCATTACCATCTGTAAATAATAATATTCATAATCGTTGGACTCGCGCTTCACGATTGATTGATTGATTGATTGATTGATTGATTGTGGGGTTTAACGCGCCGACGCAATGCAGGCGATGAGGCGCACCGTAGAGGAGGACTCCGGAATAATTTTTACCACCTGGGGATCTCTAACGTGCGCCGATTCTCGTACACACGGGCGTTTTTGCTTTTCGCCTCCATCAGAAAAGCGGCCACCGCGGCTGGGAATCGAACCCGCGACCAAGTGCTCAACAGCGCAACTTTGCGCTTCCCGGAACGTTCGCTTTAAGCAGGACAATAAACGTAGTCTTGGAGGCCTCCTCCCTCATTCTCTCAAGTGGTGGAGTGTGCTCTAGATACCGACATCTACCTCTCTTGGTCGCACCGCTGGAGCTACGATCTGGTGGACGCTAGTAACCAGCACCACGCAGCACGAGAGCAGCTGTAGTGCTACCAACGCAGCAGCTCCTGCCAAGCCGGCCATTACTAGCCCCACTAACCAGCGCAATCCTCTGTTTTTCCATGGTCTGCGTGGTGAATACGTAGATTAATGGCTCGATCACTACAACAGGGTAAGTTCCTTCAAACGCTGGGACATGTTCAACCTACAGAACGTTGGGGTCTCCTTGAAGAAGGTGGCTGAGACCTGGTACTACAATAATGTAGAAGGAGTTTCTGATTAGAGTAGCTTTACTCAGCAACTGCGTCAAATTTTTGGCACGTCTTCTGCTAGCATGTCTGGAGCCAAAAACAAAACTGTACGCCGCATACAGCACGCGCAGGAAAGCTATGCTTCGTACATAGAAGACACCGTCGGACTGTGTCGTTGAGGTGACAAAGACGTGCCAGAGGCATATATGGTGCGAAATATCATGAAAGGCATCTCCTCTTTTGCGTTCAATACCCTGGGGATTCAAAATTACACCACCATTGCAGAAGTGCGGGCGATATTCCAGCGCCTTGACAGTCTGCGAGCTATTCTTCATGCCCATTTCAGTGAATTAACAAACTCATGAGACTTCAGTGCGCACTGACTCCGGCAAGTACAAAACAACAAAACACGAATTGTCGTAGTCGGCTAAGTAGGAATTGTTTGCGATGTTACGGCTTTTTTACGTACGCAAACAAAGAAACAAAATTGAAAACATCCTCTTTATAATCCGACTAATGGATGTATCGAATATAAAGGTAAACACCATTGGAGACTCTGAAAGCTGGTTAGACATACAAGACGCATTAACAGTATTAAACAGGTGCTAAAGCTTGCAAATATCTAATTGCTTCCGCACGACCCACCCTTCCACAATTCAGAAAGTTCCTGGAATAAAATGGATACCCTTACTTAAGCGTCTGGAACAGAACTAGGCAAAGGCCAAGAGGTAGGGGAATTCACATATCGTGTTCTTGGAAACCAAGACAACCGCACTCCCCTTGAAGAAAAACTTCAATACCGCGTCACCCTGCGCCTAGGAACGCAATATCCCCCTTCGTACAAGAGGGTCTCAATGCCGAAGATTCGCCAGATCTGGGTAGTATAACCAAACACATTTATCTTGAACTTTATGTGGGTGAAAGGTTCTGGTGGGAACATTCGACAATAAATTGAAACACTGCTAAAATTGCCCGAACATTCACCCTCCCCCAAGCAACCTGGCCATGTTCAAGTGTAGGCTGAGAGGAAAAAACTAAAACATAACAACTTATAAGTCTATCGAGACATGGGAGGCACGATTGCGCAGATTGTTACATCGAGATTAGCACGAGCTGATAACAAGGCAAGAGAAAAAGCTGCTGCATTTGGCGTTTTAGACTTCATGCTTCACCTATAAGATCCCAACATTATCTTTACCTCTTTTAATAAACCTCAAGTATATCTTCCATAAAAGATATCTTTGTTGTTTCCCTTTACGCACAAAGCAAAAATATTCCGTCCGGCCTTGACATCACAGAATAAACACGTTGAAACACTGACACCTTCTCGCTCAAACTGACCAACACCCTGCAGCCACAACGTTACACTACGACACCTTATGTCACAAAAGAGCAGAGGGCCTTCCTCTCTTGTTGCCCAAGACCATGAAAAACGTTCGCTGCTAGTCTTTTTTTCTTGGCTGCCCTCCAGTGCTTGTGAAGCATTGACCAAAAATAGGGCAACTGGTTACAGAAATAAACACTGGGAGTCGAAGTAACGCTATTACATCTTACATCTTCAGACACAAACGTAGATGTCACGTACAAATTTTTATTGCGCGTAATTTGTTGTCTCTGTGCTCACCCCAGTGGTGCTTGAGGTGTTTTGCGAAGGTGTTGTCTTATGTGTGGTTTGATATTAGTGTAGGGTAGTGTAGAAATGTCTACTCTGATTCCGAGTGCCTCAGCCGCGCCCATTCCATTTGCTATCTCATTTCCAACGCTCCAGCGTGTTTGGGGACCAAGCACTGGACCCGCATATGTTTTTCTGCATACAGAGTCATAATGGTGTTAAAATCGTGCGTGGTTTCGGCTGGACTTCTGAGATGACGTTGCACGAACAACAATTGATCTGTGTAGAGGATGGGATTGGGAATCTGATTTTTAGAATGCGTAGTAAAATATCCAAAAAGTTGATGTGTACACTTCTAACAACAAAGCCCCGAGATCCAAAGCTCGCTGCGTCCCTTTAAGTGAAAACGGCTTAGCAACGGATGGGTGATAAAAAAAAGAGTAGGGATGTCAGTGTGTAATTAGCGACAGGTTTAGAAGAATGGTTGTTCATGGATAAAATTTTAAAAACAGAAAGCAAATCTATCGAGTTTCGGTTGTCCTCAAGGCCCAAGTTGTTACACTCAACATACAGACTTTGGAGTGGTCTTGTCTCGAAAGCAGCCGACGCGAGATGAAGCCCGAAGTTTAGCACTGGGTTGAGCATTCGCAATGCTGTTTTTAGTCACCGACTCATACACGACCCTGCCATGGTCCAAACAAGCCGAAATTAAGGGGGTACAGAGATTGATCAGGAGGCCTTTTTCTTCACCTTGAGACTGATGGGAAAAAACCTTGACAATTTTTGTGGTTTTCAGACATTTATACCTAAGTTATTTTATTTACGAAATGAATGTGAGTTTGTTGTCCAGCACAGCACCTAACTGTGAGCTTCCTTCATTTTTTGCCACAGGTAAGCATTGCACATCAACCTGTACGGGCGCACGCTATGACGTGTTTCTCGTTTCAAGCAAGTGCTCCCACAAAATGGGCCAACGCTTGAGCAGGGAGTGGAAGAAAACGTTTATTTTTATTTTAATGGTTGGGTGACCTCTACTGGTTTCCGTACCCGCCCAATCAGACCAATATATGCTTCACAGTCACCCTAGGTCAATCTTGGCCAATCTCCCTAATTTGGTATACTTGGTTTGTAACGTGCAAAGGGGATGCTCGGCGGTCACCGCGAGACACGCAAACAGGTGCACTCACCATTTCTTGTTTTTTTTTACTTGCAGCGCGGTCATCAGCACCTAGGCCATGCTCCCTAAGGCGGCACGCTTACCTTGACAAACATGCACCAGCGATGCTGGGCGGCCGTCTTGAGATACGCACGCACGAGCGCCCGACATTTACTATGTTCGGTTAACTGCTGGGTGGTGCTTGCGCTGGACCTTTTCTTGGTTTATTTAACTGCGGACAGGAAAATTACAATTTTCTGAACAGCTTCGCTGTAAAAAAACAATAAAACGTACAGCAGCATTTCCACGTGTCACAAACAGCAACATTTCCAGAGATGACCTTTCCTGAAACTGAAAACAGTTAAAAGAGTATAGGGGGCACAGACCAGAGCAGTGTACATCCCCCCAAAAATTCATTGGTAGTTGCCTTAGGTGTGCCAGTTAGCACGGAACTGACCGCTAAAGAATAACAGAAACAGTTCAGGGATGACGTTAGGAGCAGCACTGATGGAGGGGGGGGGGGGGGGCGTGTTGAAAGATGCCCACCAGTCAATGTTTACTGCTGTGTCGTTGAGAATATCCCAGGGTGTCTAAGTTGCATTGAGAAGCGTTATTCTAGTGTGTTCTATTAAGTTTACTTTGTGAAGTAAGCAAGACCCTCTGTATTTTCTGTCCGATGGTGACATAAAATTTGGCTGAAATATAATCAACTTCAGGTCATAAAAATGTAGCCTGGTTAATTAAACTGTTGCGGTATGGCTATTGAGGGTTTGGTAAGGGTACCTCCCCGGTGATCATTCAAACTTCAACACATAGGTTGACTAGTTTCTACGTACTGATCTTGACACTAAAAGCACGTTCTAACCCATAAAAATGGTAAAGCAGGTGCATGTGAATCTTGAATTATTCTTGTGAACGTATCTTGCAGCTGTGCTATTGAAAATGTAGCAAATGTGCAGATGCGGGCCAATCTCGCTTCTTGGATAGAAATATAGGATCATCAGTGGTTGTTTCAAATGCTGTATTTCAGACGCACTAAAAATTTTTGACGATCCTATTTCTGTGGTAGGTAAACTCTGGTGCTTGGGGAACGACATTTTAAGTCTGTCATTATTGGTAAAATAAGATAGCCGTTCTGCAAGTTCTTGTTTACTTTATGGAGGGCGTACGAGAATTTAGTTATTAGGGCAGGCGGCCCCACTTTTTTGTTTTGATGGTGTTTCTTGTGCACTGAGTTCACTTTGAGATTAGATGCACTTTCGTATTCCTGATCAGGCAAACGTTCTTGGTGGTTTTGGTTTACAGGGTATTCATTGCAAGTTTATGTTTGCATTCGGCTACATACGTTACACAGTGATTCTCATCACTGCGTTTTCTTCTTAGTATAGTATGTCCTCCTTGAAACCTCCCTTGTTTGGAATTGTTCGGGTGATAGCTTGCATAACCTAGCCAATACTTCCCTTCGGGTAGTTTCTGAAAGGTATGGTTGTCAGCCCGGCAAATGAAATACCGAAGTAAGGAGGCATGAACCATCTTGCTTCCGCAGCACCGACTGTCAGTTACCTCGGAAGTAGGTGTTACACTGTTCTTGATGGACACAATTCTTCTCAATGATTGTGTAAGGGCCTATGAAGTAGAAAGAAACTTCCCACGTAACAGCACAGACAAAGGTGGGCAGCAATACTTGTTCCCCAGTTTGTGCGGAAATGGAACAATGCGTCACATCAAGGTGGGATTCGTGGCTTCTTTTGCATGCAGAATTGTTCAAACGGGGAAGGGTGCGGCAGCAAGCAAGTCGAGAAGGAACACTTTAGAAGGCTTGCGGATAAGGCACACATGGGAAAACAGAAGAAGCGCCCAGTACAGAAATCGAATGACTGTGGAAGAGCCAGAATAGGGACACCTTTGTTGTTTTTTGAACAGAGGTAAGCAAAAGTTGCACCGTATCCGTTCCGGTAAGGTAAGGGTGCCTGCTGCCATTCAATAACTGAACTGGGACTGCCCTGGGGCACAAATGTCGAGAAGTTCAGCAACGATGTCATAACGTTTTTATGGTTACAGCGAACGTAATTGCGCCCAATCAACGTGGGCCAGATCATCTTTCAAGTAAATATTTAAAAACCTCGCGTGCCAATCATGGTCCACCGAATGAACATCCTATGCCAAAAAAAGTCCAAACCGGTCCCATTGCTTTTTTTTTTGCAATTGCGTTCTTGAAATGCTAGCGGGGCAAACATGTTCCTTTATGCGTCTGGTGATATAACCTCTTTGTGCCTTCAGCAGAGAAAAACGCAATCACAAGGCTCCATCATTCAGACGTTCCCGTAACAAGACTGAATTCCATCGCCCGCTAATTTTTTCTCTAATAGTCAAGCCAGTAAGGGCGCGATTAAACTCGCACTTCCATTCCCCCTGAAGAAAAAGCATGATTGCAGTTTCGAGAAATTGGCTTCCCATCGTCTGAAAATGGGACGCCGCAGTCGTATTTCTGCGTTGTTCAGATAGTCCCAAAGCGTTGGGACAACTTGTGAAAGCCTGGAGCCCGGAAATTGTGAACGCGTCCTTCCTTGCAGACGCGTTGATTGTGAGTTGGGAGGAGTTTAACATTCAAATTGACAAAGATTATTTGTCTACTTGACGAAAGCCGGGGCGAACATTTCTCTTTTACATCTTCTTGCTTCTTGTGTTTTTAAGGTATCTCAAAACTTTTTTAAGATTTGGCGAATCTGTTAGTGTCTTAGCACTTTGAAAAGAAGAAATATTTGGCTGAATGTAAGTTTATGTTGCTCATCAAGATGAGCATCAATTTGAAGCTCGCATTTTTTTCGGTTCAAAAACTATCAAATCACTAATATTTTGATACCCACTCGACATGGGACCTTCAACATACTCAAAGTTTCTACTAAAGAATACGCATGAAGATTTTGGAGAAGTTGTCCCGGAAGTTAGCCTGTGCTTTTACTTGTGTCCCAAACTGCAGTGCAGAACACACCAGGAAACGGTTGTTCTTTTAAAAACCAAATAGTGCGCCAATCGTAGCGCCCAAAGAAAGGCGAAGGCCCTGCTCTTAGTAAAGACTTCTTAATTACTACATAGTGCCTTTGTCTCAGTATTCGCCTTCATTTCTTCTTTTCTCGAAACTCTGTTCTGATACAGGAAGGTGACTGTTCAGGCTTTGCTAGGGAACAAGATATACTAATACTCATTGTACCGCAGTGCCAGCTCGAATTGCAAGCGCAGCAGAGTATTAAACTGGTACTATTTGAGAGAGCGACTGGAAGGCTTCTGCTTTGAGCAAGCACAAAATGTAATTGGAAAGCATTGAAGGAACATAGAGGATCGTTGATTTGACTTGTTGCAGCAGGATATACATACTTCAATTGAGCCCATAAACCGCACCTTATTGCAAAAATGCCTTTGTTCTGGCCTGTTCTACCAGATGGCGTTTACAGGAGTGTTTCGATGGGGCAAGGTAATAATAGGGGATGTTTGGAACTCTCATACCACGGTGTAGATGTTCCCAGCTATAAGTCAGAAGTTACAGGTATAGGGTTTTTTGGTGGGGCCCCTATGGCGTGCGGGGGTGGGGACTGGGGATTTAAATTGGTTTGTTGGCGAGAGACGAGTGTTTGGTCCATATTCGCGTGTCAGTGGTTTTAGGGTGGTGTGAAGCGAGGTGATCTATTTTGCAGTGTGCTGAAATGTCGGGGTATGCGTACGGTGGTTCTAGCTTTGTGAAGACTCGGTAGTGCTTCTGTTCTCATTCTAGAGAAACTGGTAGCGTGGTGATCTTCCTCCTTATCCAGAATACACTGGTATCCTCCTGATCAGAACATATGGTTACGGGGCTTATAATGCATGGCAGATTCTGATGTTGGGCTTATTTTATTTAAATTGCGGGCATCACAGATTCCGCGCACGCTACGCCGACCAACACCTTCTAACAGAGGGTAGGTCCACACCACTACTATTCAATTCCCTCTCCTGCGCCGTCTTGTTATATTGAGCCGTCCTGGAAATTGACCGCCTCGGTCGAGGTCACAGCCTATGTACGGGTTTATCAGGATGAGTTCGGATGAGAATAAGCAGTCACGTTCTTGCTTCTTCAGATCAACACGGTGGGTATTGGTGTGGACTGGTTCCCGGTAACCGACGCCAGCAAGGTCACGACGCAATGATTAAGATGCTGGGAACTGTACCGGACGAAATGGATTGAGACTCGGCATGGTCGGCAGGTTCCAGACAGTAAAATCCGGTCGGATATTGGATTTACTTGATTGGTTGTTTACAGGATGGGGCACGGGGATGGTTTCTTTTTCACGTGCTGGCCGCGTTTGGGCATGTACCCGCACCAAAGGACACAGGACCAACGGCCAACATTCGGCAACCAGCGCTTCGGTATTTTTCCGTTCGCCCGTGTCCGGACGCACAACGGCAGCTAATAGGCTGCCAGATATTCAGTTCTCTTACGGCTGCCGATGTTGAGAAAGAGAACGGCCGAAGTATGGCCTTAGGGCATCCGTTTTTTCATCGGGAAGCGGTAATCGGCCGAAGCACGGCAAGCGACCGGCCACAGAATATGCGTATTCTTGCGGCAGTTGGTGTTCCAAAGGAGACCGGCCGGAGCGCGGCTGCCGTGCATTCGTTATTTCAACGGTGAACCGCGCGTCCGGCGGTAGAATATTAGGGAAACCAGTGTTATGAAGGATACCGGCCGACGTACGGCCCCAGAATATACGTTTTTCATTCGGTTAGCTGTCCTCGGCCGAATTACGGCAAGCGAATGGCCACAGAATATTTGGCAACCGCTGTTCAAGAGTAGACGGGCCGACGTAAGGTTTCTGGTTATACGTCATTTTTTCAGCAAACGCCATACAGTCCAACAACGGCACGCGCCTGGGCGCCGAGAATTCATGCACAGACGTATTTGGAAGGAGACCGACCGGTTTTTTCCTGGGGGGAGAAAAAGCCGTTAGGGAGCCGAACTACGGGGACGCGTTTTTCATTCGCTCCGTGTTTCTACGTTTTAAATGAACGAAAATCGTTTGTCAAACAGTAATGAGTGTTCTCGGTGAACGGGCAAGGTGCAAGGACTCACTGGACGTTAGCAGGGAACCTTTTAGGCCAGCAAAATGTCATTTATTGCCACAAGAAGACTGTGCCACACCGATGGGTGAGCTAAGCCTCGCCAGTCATCGCCGCTACCACGCCTCTGCCGCCGGCTTCGTCGACGCATCAGCTCGAGGCTATTCGCCCCCTCAAGAAATGGAGAGCATTGGAGACATCGACCCGGCAGAGATGTCCGATCCGAGATGGAGATGGTTCACCAAAATAAGTGGCCTTCAAGGGCGTCGAGCAAGCGGCCACCACGCAGGAGGTAAACCGCCACCATGTCAAGGACTCCCCACCAAAGAAAGGCAAGTGCGAGCAAAAGCGCAAGTTTTTCTGCTTACAATTAAACTGCGACAAGAAATATTGCACTATGTTGTTGGTCATAAACGTAGAAGAGACTCGCTCGTGCATTGGTAGGATCAACTTCATGCCCTGCACTATGTTACTTGATGGGATTTTACGACTGCCTATTTAGAAAAAAAAATTAATTTAAATTTGCGATAACAACAGAGCCTTGTCACTGGCGAAGCCTGGCTGTTAATTTAGTTCCGATGTTTGAAGGTGAGCTCAGCTACTCTTGGGATATGACTCATTTGATTAAACATAATCGCCAGCATCCTACGAAACATGGATTTTGTCAGAATTTTCTTGCTCAACGCAGATTGTTGAGTTCACGTACGATTTGGCTCTTGCAATAGATAAGCTTAAAGTGGTTGACTGTATATTCTTGCACTGCCAAAAAGCAAATGATGGTGTCACAAACTCGAGCGTACGACGTCTAAAAGTACCTTACAAATTTTTCATTTCATTTGTACAGCGCCTAATTCTTCTTGCTGTCGTTCGATTCATTCAGTCCGGTTCCATTCGCCCGGAGACAATATGGAGCTTTCTCGAACAAAGAGACGGTAACACGATCACTCGCCGGCTCGCCGGCGAGAAAACAACAACAATAAAACCTCCGCCGCTCTGGTTTCGTCGAAGCTTCCAGTACTTTCGAGGAGGTGCGCGTGGCCTTGCCAGTGCTAAAGAGCGTCGATGATTCTAGAAGGAAGAAGAGTGAAGTTATTTGCTGACGGCGGCGGGCGCGTTGTGTGTTGTGCTCTCCATCTCCGCGCCGGCCCGGTTATAAAAAGAGAAGCCGCGCCTCCTAAGCAACCCAGCTACGTTTGGCAGTCGTGATGTGACAACGGCACCTGTCAGTTTGTGCATCACACCATCGGCGACCCGCACCCTGGAGGACTCCAACGTACTCCCGGGCCTCGAATCACCGTGATCGTCCCAGACGGCCTGGCCTACAACGAAGCCGCGCTTCCCAGGTAGCCGAATCGCCTCCGACAGCGGTGCATCGTCCGGCCCGGTCGGCGAATATGCTGGGACTCTGTCTCTCATAAGCATCGAACTGTTCGTTTTCTTTTTTTGTTAACTGCTACGCTTCGTAATATTCATTTGTTAGCGCTCCTGTTTGTATCATTTTGTCTAATTGGACTGTTTCTTGTATTTGAATTCCATCTACGTTGTCTGTCATTATCGATCCGTTACCTCGGGCTTGTGTTTGTAACTTGCCTGTCTAAATATAAGTCTTTGTGCTGTTTTTCGTTCAGGGCTCTTGCTCATTCTTGCCGCTCTGTTCGCCGAAAGCCGCACATCAGACGGCCACCCCCTTTGTCACCTGTGCCCCGTGGATTCGGTGGGGTTTGTTGGCTCTCTGGAGTCGACTCCCGATATCTTCCGACAGTGCACCCTAATTTAAAGAACCGGGTGACAGATGGTGTTCCATATCACCTTCTGCGTACTACATTTCATCCTATGAACTGAATGAATCGGTTTTGGCATTGCTGTTACTATTGGCCCTATAGCTTTGTTGAAAAGTACTGTGTAGTTTACCAGACTATAGCGAATGAACGTGATTCCGTATACCTGCAGCTTTATTCGAATTTAATAATATACTGGTGTGCTGATTCATAAAAGTTTTTGGGTGTTAAACAGTGTGTTAACGGCACCTTTACAAGAAAACCTTCATTCGAATTGAATACGTATATCGTAAATTATGCTGCTGTGGCAACGGCCGAGGAATATAAATTCCTAGGAGTTTATTTAGGGAGTGGTTAGAGGTTAAATAGGCGGGTTCACACCATAAAAGTTACGGCTGCATATGTTTTTGTCTTTCTGAAACGAAATTTCAGTGAACCTCCATCTAACTGAAAAGAACAACCGTATTTCACTCATGTGCGCTCAATCTTGGAGTACGCATGTGTTTTCGTGGATCCCTACACCAAAGAGCTGGTTGATACGCTCGAAAACATACAGAATATGTCAGTGCGATTCGTATTAGGTAATAGGCACGCTCAACTTAGCATGAGAGAAAGTAAAAGTAAACTGAAATGGCAGGACGTGGAAGATCACAGACGAAACCACAGGTTGAACTTTTTTCGTAATATCTATCATTCGAAAACTGGAGTATAAGTGGATAAGTATGTCATAGCGCCATTCTACATATCGCAAAGTGGGACCGCTAGCCTAAAGCAAATTATTAACTTTCCTGTAAAGGTGACGCCTTGCGCGATTCATTTTATTTTACATCAATACTGCAGTGTAATTATCTTCCACGTATGATTGCATTAACTGTTTATATTGACGATTTTCAGCGCGCTTTGTAGAATTATTTTGTTATTTTGTCTCATATTTAATGCTTAGTGTTATGTATCTCCCTTCTGTAATGCATGCAAAGGCAAGCAGGCATCAAATAAATAAATAAATAAATAAATAAATAAATAAATAAATAAATAAATAAATAAATAAATAAATAAATAAATAAATAAATAAATAAAAATACATAAATAAACTTCTAGAGGCGCAAGTCTGCCTCCGATAGGTTGAGAACCCTACGCATTCAACCTTGACCAATAAAATATTTATTGCCCTATTTGTTGCAGTATACAAGGTTACCTATATGCATGCTACCATTGCTATGTTATTGGTTTGAAACAAATTATGTAACTCTAATTTTACGCCTTTCCTTGCGTGAACACAGAGGGATACAACTGCAGCCGCCTGAAGCAGGGCGTCATTCGCAACGCGTCTAGAATTTTTGGAACGTAGTATGCCATTAGAAGAAAAAAGTTCTTTTGTACTATTAAGTGGTCTGGACGCAACTCATAACAACATTAAAATAGATTGAAAATGAAAGTACCTGTTCGCTCCTTCTTAGGATCAGCCCTGCGCAAGATCATCAGAAAAGTTGATCGAGTAGAAAATGTCTGCAAGAAAAATGGGAAAAAAATGGACATACTTTTTTGTTAAGGAGTTATAATTAATACTCCTGAGTGTTTTGTTGAGACCCAAAACGCTTCGTAAAGGCATTCACACCGGTTTTATATATATCAAAATTGGTCAAGCAACTGTTATAAAATAGTTTATGTAGTCATAGCATGAAAGTGTTCCGGAATATTGCCCTAAACGAAATTGGCTAAAAGCGGCGCAATTTATCTCTCTGAAATTCAACCCACTAAAGTATGCGCCCTCCGCCGTCCCCCCCCCCCCCCCCCCCCTCCCCCTCCACCTCCTCTTTAGCCGTTTATTACAGGTAAGCCGCCCCACAGAGGATATCAGGACCTGGACAATACATCTATTCACGCTCTACAAAGAACTGACTATTTTCTGTGTTCGGCAGTAAAAGAGGCAGATCAATTAAAGGAACGACAATTTGTGAGCACTGTTTAATAAACGAATTTTGCTGTCAACTGAGGCTGGTAATTAAGCAAGGCTGCGCTGAAAGCTTGACGGCTGGTGGTTGCGCGCGAGCTCACTTTGATGTGGCTGCATTGGACCCAAAATGCTGGGTTTGTGATGCTTCTGCACTGCGCGAATGAGTCATCTGCTTGCGCGACATGCAGTGACCGGCCTCAGTACAGTTAACGTACTGTGGCTGAACTCCAATGCCCGTAGCACGGCCGTGTTTCCGGCAGCTTTAGTCCGGCTGGAGTCCGACGACCGTATCTCGGCTGTCCTCCGGCGGCCGTACTTCGGCCGTAGACGGGTGGGTTTGGAATGGCCGGAGCCCTACGGCTGGAATCTGGCCGTATGGACGTAAGCCGGTCGACTGGCCGACGGACACTGGCCGTTGGACAGCCATGGGAGTACGGCCGTATACGGCCAAAAGGCCCACATTTGGACATGGGCCGAACATGGCTGCCGGAAAACGGCCGGACAGAAAATCACCGGCCAAAGTACACCGGCCTGTTTTAGGCCGAACAGTCCTGTGCTGCCTGGGATATATATATATATATTTGGCAGGCAGGGTTGCCAGTCAAGACAACCTCGGAAGTACCGGTCTGTGGCGATGTCGCACCAGACCAGTATTCTGGAGGTCGTGGTTTCGGATCCTGGCAGTCATTTTTTCCCCACTTCTTTCTGACTCGAAAAATTCTTCATCTGTTGGTTTCCGTGGTTTTCTTGACTGCCAACCCTTATTCTGTCTTAATTCACTGAGCCCCTCATTTCCCATTTCTGATTATCTACATGCATAGCGATGTCCTCTGTTATGGCAGTCTTGGAGCCAAAGGTAGCTTAAGAGGGTTCAACGCTGGTCGACCACTCTCGACATGTCGTAGCACTCCAGTCACGCCCGGGGATTAAAAAAGAAGGTCCCCTTAACCCCGAGTAGTCCGAGTGGCGCTGGCTGCCACCTGCAAGTGCAGAAAACAAAAAGAAATACCTGAACATAAATACCAGAGAAAGTGGTGAGGAAACAGCCCCGCCGTTAGCGTAGTGGTTATCGCACCAGACCGGTATTCTGGAGGTCGTGGGTTCTGATCCCACCCGACAAGCATTTTTTCACCACTTTCTTTCTGAGTCAAAAAATTCTTCATCTCTTTCTATTACCTAACGCATTCCCCCTTTGCTCTCCGAGGTTTTCTTGACTGCCAACCCTTATTCTGCCTTAATTCACTGAGGCCCCCATTTCCCATTTCTGATTCCCTACATAGATATATATATAAATATATATATATATATATATATATATATATATATATATATATATATATATATATATATATATATATATATATATATATATATATATATATATATATATATATATATATATATATATAGATATATATATATATATATATATATATATATTGTCAGAAGCTGCGACCGGTAGACAGGATCATACACTTTATTCCCCTCGAGCTCCCACTTCCTCTTCCTCTCCTTCCCCGCTTGGCTTCGGTTACACCACCTTCTTGGGCAATTGCCCGCGCAACGCGCTTGCTGTTTTGGCTTTTGGTTTTCGCCTTCACACTCGCCCACGACTGCGAGCCTGACCGAAGCGTAGCGAAGTGTCAGTCTCCAAGTCCTATCTTCTTTAAAAGACGATAGTCTTTCTTGGGCTACTTAAACCCAGAAATTTTGGTCTGTCTGTCTGTCCGTCTGTCTGTCTGTGACTCGATTCAGCCACCTGGCCAAAGTAAAAGAATGCCTTCGCGATAGTTTTATATTGTCACAGCTAAATGTGCCCGTCTACGTCCGGTGTAATGTTCATACTTGTCAATATTGTAGAAGAACAACAAGACATTGCGCATATATAGGACAACAAATTAATATAGAAGTGATATTTGCAGCGTTTCGTTATAAAAAATATTACATGTTTGATTTTGGCGAGTATAAATACTTCATCTACTAAAGAAAAAAAATCACTCCGTCATCGCTTGCTGTCGCCCGCGCCATATAGCTTCTGGCGCCATTTGAAGAAATCAAGTGGCAAGAGTTGCAAAAGCTTCCACTAGATAAGTTCGAACTTCTGCTTGGAACGTACAGTCGGGGACTTAATTTTGCAGACCACGCGAGCGCGTGGCAAAAGCCGCCGATGCGCGCTCTGGAGGCCCGGCGCCTGTTGTCGAGACCGCCGCGGCGCGCATGCGCGTCCTGCTTTACTCGCAGGCACGCCGATTTTCTCGCTTCGTGCAGCGGTGCTGCAACGGTCGCTCAAGCACCGCATAGCGACGCCTTTGTAGCATTCCTTTCTTCCAGATGGCACATTTGGGGCCTGACGTGACGATTGCGAGGGCTTTGGTGCAAGTGCGGCTCGCGTCCTGATAAACACTTGCGCGTGATGTTTTATTTGTTTGTTTTGTGCTTTATCGTTTATAGACGATGAGACTGGCGGCTTGCGAACGGCGTCCCCGAATGAAGCTCGTACGAAGCACAGTCTCACGGTACTGCGGTACCGACGACGAAATGCCAGCTATATGAATAGCGAACCTTTATTCACCTTGTTTATTGTGTAATTTGGCCACTGAACGTATATTCCAGCTCGATCTCCGCTGCCCATAAAGTAGGCGATTTGCAAGTTTGATGAAAGAAATCCTCTGTTTTATTTGAATGTCCACTTCCTTACTTAAAAATGATTGTAAGACATACCCATATGAATTGTCTGTTCGTTCGGCGCGTCGGCATTATTCAAAACGGCACCTGTGGTTCTCGTCGAAGAAGGCCATAACCTAATTCGCTACTTAATATTAATTGCTACTTAGGGCCTTTCGAATGTGCTGTCACTAATGAACGGGTGTTTAACCACTGAAAAACAATCAGCTTGTCCTCCTGTTTTCTTGCTGACCTTGTCCTTCCGCTCCGCTGGGCATATGCAAGGTGGCCCTTTTCTGATGGAGGCGAAAAGCGAAAATGCTCAAGTGTGTTCGGGATTTCGGCGCATGTTACACATTCCAGATAATCAAAATTAATCCGGAGCTTTCAACTACGATGCGCCTTATCGGCTGTGTAGCATCGGCGCGTTAAAACCTCATAATCAATCAATGCAAGCCGACCTTGAAGAATTGCTCCGGCCTTGAAGCAATTTATCCCCATAGGAATGAATTCCTCGGCTAACAGCATCTCTTGGCCGGGTGTAAGCCGGCAAATGTCCCTTTGAAAAACAGCTTCTCAAAAGTAGCGAATAATTTTACGGCATTCAATGGGAGCCCGAGGTGCCATTTTTACAGATGCGACGGGCAGAGCGAACAGACAGTTTATGCGAGTACGTATATCTATCATTTTTAAGTAATGAAGTAGGCAGCAAAAACATCGAAATAATTTTTTTTTATCAAACTTGCAAATTGCCTACTTTATGGGCAGTGGAGAGCGAGCTGGAATATATGTTCAGTGGCCAAATAACACAATAAACAAGGTGAATAAAGGTTCGCTATTCATATAGCTGGCATTTACCCGCCGCAGTGGCTCAGTGGCTAAGGCGTTGCGCTGCTGAGCACGAGGTCGCGGGTTCAATTCCCGGCCGCGGCGGACGCTTTTCTGATGGAGGCGAAAAGCAAAAACGCTCGTGTGTACGAGATTTCGGCGCACGTTAAAGATCCCCAGGTGGTCAAAATTAATCCGGAGCCCTCCACTACGGCGCGCCTCATCGCCTGCGTTGCGTCGGCGTGTTAAACCCTACAATCAATCATATAGCTGGCATTTCGTCGTCGGTAGAGCGGTACCGTGAGACTGCTTCGTACGCGCTTCATTCGGGGACGCCGTTCGCAAGCCACTAGTCTCATCGTCTATACACGATAAAGCACAAAACAAACAAAGAAAACATTCCGCGCCAGTGTTTATCAGGACGCGAGGAGGAGCATTTGCGCCAAAGCCCTCGCAATCGTCACGTTAGGCCCCAAATGTGCCATTGGGAAGAAAGGAATGCTACAAAGGCGTCGCTATGCGGTGCTTGAGTGACCATTGCAGCACCGCTGCAGGAAGCGAGAAAATCGGCGTGCCTGCGAGTAAAGCAGGACGCGCATGCGCGCCGCGGCGGTCTCGACAACAGGCGCCCGGCCTCCAGAGCGCGCATGGGTGGCTTTTGCCACGCGCTCGCGTGGTCTGCAAAATTAAGTCTTCGACTGTACGTTGAATAGGGAAGCGCGGTTTTATAAACGTTGAAGTAGGGCGCCTTGATTCACACGCGTCTTCGCCGTACGGCATCGTTGGCATCGAGACAACCGGTTTGGAGCAGTGGAACGCGTGAAATTTAAAAGTATTTAAGCAAACCTTCGTCGTCTTTACCTTGGGAGGAGCGCGACGCAACAGGAACTACATGAGAGGTGGGGGGGGAAACCGAAGAGAGGCATTTACGTGGCAAAAGTCGATAAAGACTATCGTCTTTTGACGACATTTGCAACGAAAGGAGCAGATACGCGGCCAATTTTTTCATGCGCGACACATGGACAGCGAAGTTGTCTCTTTTCCGCTTGTCAAGTTTTGCAGTGCCCGAGGGAGTGGCCACTTGCCAATTATTAGCGCCTAAGCGCTCCGTGATGACAAATGGCCCGTCAAACTTTGGTAGGAGCTCTGGCCGGTTGCCTGAGTCACTCGTTGCACCCATACCTGGTCGCCGACACCGTAGTGCGGTGCGCATTGAAGTCGGCGATCGTAGTATTTCTTCTGGGCCCTCTGCGCATCGATAGCGTTCCTCCGTGCTTATGTTCAGTTATTGCGGCACACCACCTGCCGATCGACAGGTCGGCCGACTTTGACGGGAGTGTCCAAACACGCCGCGACCTCCAACTTCGGAAGTGGCCCGAAAACGACTTCGTGCGGGGTTTTTCCAGTGGAAAATTCGAAGGACGTGTTGACCGAGTAAGCAGCGCACTGCAGGTGCCTGTCCCAGTCAGCTTCCCCTGCCTTGTGGGTCTCCACGTACGGTGCCAGTCGTGTTTGAATCGTCTGGTTAGTTGTTTATGTAAGGCCGCTAGCCTGGTGGTGGTAGGAGGACGCAAAATGGTGTTCGACTTCCGCTCAACGAAGAAAAGAGCGTAGCTGGCAGCTGCGGAAAGTCGTCGAGCGGTCTGATATTAGCTTTTTCGGCATTCCATGTTCGCATTCGAAATTCCTCTTCAGGAGCTCGATCAGGTGACTTGGAACTAGGGAGGGCACAGCGGCTACCTCGACGTATTTTGAGAGGTAGTCCACGGCGACAATGGTGTAGCAGTTTTCGTCAGCCGTGGTGCATAACTGCCCTACGTGATCTATGCCAATGGTGTTAAATACTGCCTCTGGAGGCGTGATGGGGCTGAGTAAGCCTGGGTGACTTCCCGGAATTCTCCTGTACCGCTGGCAAACTTCACAACTGGCTACATAGGAGCGAATTAGGCTGTGCATCCTCGGCCACCAAAAGCGCTCCTGTACTTTCTGGAGAGTAGCGCGCTGGCCGATGTGTCCGCCTTCCCGGGAATCATGAACGGCGCGCAAAATCTCAGCCCTCTACGCCGCAGGGATTGCAATGACGAAATGTTCCTCGTTGCGACTTTTCGACCACACACGGCGATATAGCGTTCCGTAGCGAAGAACGAAGTTGGGGTTTCCTGATGAGGTGCTCAGAACACCAATCATCGTAGCCAGGTTGGGATTGTCAAGCTGTTCTTTAGTAACGTCTTCCTGCGCAAATAGGATCCAACTGTCCCCACGGCGAGACTGCGAGCATTCACCAGTGATGTTGGGTGAGAGCGCGTCAGCGAGCTGGTTCAGCGCCCCTGGGGGCAATGGCGTACGTGGTACGTGTACTCTTGCAGAGTAATGATCAAACTGGCAAACTTGTGCTTGAGATGGCGCTTTGTGAACATCCACGTCATTGCGGCGTTGTCCGTCACCACCGTAAACTCGCGTCCGAATAAGTAATGCCGGAACTTCTCGTCGACGCTCCAGACAACGGCGATGCACTCCAGCTCATTCGAGTGGTAATGCCGCTGGGTGTCGGACAGCTTCCGGCTAGCGTACGCCACGATGTGTTTCTTGTCGGTTGTATCGCGCTGCATAAGTACAGCCCCGAGGCCAACCTGGCTGGCATCGGTGTGCACTTCTGTCTCCCAGTCTTCGTTAAAATAGCCTAGCACCGGGCAATGGGTGAGCTGGTCTTAGAGCGTTTGAAAAGCCTCTTGTTAAACAGCACCTCAAACAAATTTTGCGTCTTTCTTTGTGAGGTTTGTAAGGAGGCCAACGGTAAAAGCGAAGTTGGTGACGAATTTACGTACGTACCAGGCAACGCCAAGAAATGATTGCACGACTTTTAGGCAGGATGGCTTGGGGTAGTTCACCACGGCCACAATTCGTTCCGGAAGCGGCTCTATCCCGTCGGTGGAAATCCTGTACCCCAGGTACGGGATGGAGGTGGCCCCTAACCGGCATTTGTCGCGGTTCAGTCGAAATCCAGCATCGTACAGCCGTGTTATACATGATCCAGATTTCGGAGGTGGTCTTCGGGGTTTGACCCAAGAACAAGAATATCGTCGAAATATACGACACAAGCTTGGTCTTTCAAGGACCCGAGGAATAATTTAATGGCACTTTGGAAAGCGCTGGCTGCCGTCCGCAATACGAATGACATGCGATTAAATTCAACATGTCCGGACGGGGTACGAAAGGCTGTCTTACATGTCCTCTTCCGAAACGGAAATTTGTCAGTACCCGGCGCGTAGGTCCAGGGATGAAAAGTGCGTAGATTTCTGCCCCGTGTCGAGAGCGTCGTCGATGCGAGGCAACGGGTATGAGTCCGGTACGGTGAGCTTGTTCAGCTCCCGGTAGTCAACAAATAATCTAAGCGTTCCGTCCTTTTTGCGCACGAGGATGGCGGGAGCAGCCCAAGGGCTGGACGAGGGCCTGATGATTCTTGCGTTGAGCATTTCAAGAACCTGCTTGTCGATCACGGTTCGCTTCTTTTCAGCATAGCGACGTAGCGGTACACAGACTGCTGGGTGATCGCCTGTTGGTATTGTGTGTACGAGGAGGTTAGTGCCGGGAAGCTGCGCTGTGTCGTCCAAGAAAAGAGCTTTCTGAAACTCCAGTAAATGGGACAGAGCATCGGCAAAGGCCGGTTCGCCTTTATCACGTCCTTTAAAAGTAGGTAGTGTGCCCCAGGATGACGTCTGCTGGCAGGTCCTCAAAGACCCGGATTGCAGTGAAAGACCGGCGGCCAGCCCCCGTCCCTATGGTCAGGTCAAGGGCTCCTACGGGCAAGGCACAGCCCCCGAGGCGATGCAGCGGTGGTTGTGTCCGCGGCTTCATAACGTCGTCCGGGGCGTGTCGTCGGTGGATGGCAGTGCACTCAGCGCCAGTGTCAACCAAGGCCGTTACGCCGCCGATCCCATCGATGTGCACCTAAACCATGGGGAAGGGGAGGTTCTTGGTATAGTGTCTGTGGCGGTGGCGCCGGACAAGCGTTGTTCCTAGGGCCAGGGCGCCCGCGCGAATATCACTCCTGGGGCAGAATAACGCCTTTCCTTGACGTTGACAGGCTGTTCGGTGCACGGTGGCTTTGGTAGCGGCAGGAAGCCGGTGTGTGGTATTGTCCTGCAGTTCTGCAGCCACACGCATGAATGCTGGTGGGTTCAAATCGTGTGGCTGCACGGTCAAAATTGCAGCATGAAGTGGGTCCGCCAGGCCATCTAAGACATACTGCCTAGCAGCAGGAGTCTCCCAACCAAGGTTGCATGAAGAGAGGAGCCACCGTTTGTCATAAATATAAGTTCCGATGTCTTCGCCAAGTCCTTGCCGGGGCGCACGCCTTTTCCTTCAGGCGGTCATCGTGAGCGGCCGGCAGGTCACCAAATGCCGTCATAAGTGCCCCACTTCAGCTTGCCCAGGTTGAGTGCGAGTGGCCATTATAAAGATGCCGCGCTCGGGCAGCATCGCACAGTCGAGATTCAGTGAATGACCGCTTGGCGTTCTCAGGCCACGCATGGAGAGCGGCAAAGGCGCCTATTTTCTTCAGCCAGCTCACCGGGTCGTCGCGGAAACCATAAAACTCTGGGACAGCGGAATCCACAAAAGATGAAGCCGCCCCACTCAGGAACGAAGCGGAGATGGAACCGGCGAAGTCTGCCAATCGTCGGGTCATGTCGACGACGGGGTGAAGAAGATCAGCGGTGGTAGGGACGTTAGGCGGCGTGTTGGTACTCAATTCGCGCCCGTGCGCGCTGCCCTCGGATGAAGGTGCTTGAAGAGATCGAACGTCTCTGCCGCTTCAAAGTACAGTTCCTGAGGCCGGATCACCTCGAGGGAGATAGGTTTCGCAGGCAGGGCCACCTGGGCTTCGGAAGTTTGTCGACTGCGACATTGTAAGCATATATATATACAGAAAGATAGGTTGGCAGTCAACAACGCCAAAGTAGGCATAGGGATGTGGTTAGGCTCTTTTTTTTACTACTGGTAAATGAAGTTTACATTTACTTTTTATTATACGGAAGAAAGAAAGAAAAAAAATATGCGCCTAGAGTGGGGACCGAACCCACGCCTTTCGATGTGGTCTCGAATGCCTTATCAATTCGGCTATCTGGGCGACTGTGTTCTCCTTTACTTTCTGGGATATTTATATTTACTAGAAGTGTATCTGACGCTTGGGGGTGGTAGGCAGCGCCACTCTGATTACACGGGTAGAAGGGGACCTTCTTTTCAACCCCTGGGGCGTGAGTCAAACGTCTACAGCCTGTCATGAAGGGGTAACTGGCGGGAAGCCCTCTTATGCTACCTAGGCATCAAGGCTGCCAGAACCTAGACCCTCGCTAGGCTTTCGCAGAATAATATAGTAAGGAATGGGGTTGGCCGTTGAGGAAAAACAGAAAGATAGGTCGGCAGTCTACAACGCCAAATTAGGCATAGGGGTGTGGTTAGGCTCTTTTTTTACTACGGTAATGAAGTTAACATTTCTTTTTTAATATACGGAAGAAAGAAAGAAAGGAAAAGTCAGAGTGGCGCTGGCTACCACCCTCAAGCGTTAGATACATTTCTAGTAAATATAAATAGCCCAGAAATTGAAGGAGAACACAGTTGCCCAGATAGCCGAATTTGTACGCATTCGAGATCTAATCGAAAGGCGTGGGTTCGGTCCCCACTCTGGGCGCGTGTTTTTCTTTCTTTCTTTCTTTAGTATATTAAAAAAGAAATGTCAACTTCATTAACCGTAGTAAAAAAAAGAGCCTAACCACACCTCTATGCCTACTTTGGCGTTGTAGACTGCCGACCTATCTCTCTGTATTTCCTCAACGAGCCCCTCATTTCCTTACTATATATATATATATGTATATATATATATATATTTATATATATTGTACGCAAATCGTAAATGTCCCCACATCAGGCCTAGCTAAGTAGTATGACTGGACAATACCGCCTTGACGTTTTCTCGTCATTGAGGCAATGTATGCGTGCGTCTTAATCTTATCATTCTCTGTCTTTCTCGGAACATACATCATCAACATCATGTAGGATGCTGTTCTAGCTAGGGTACCACACACCGAATAAACGTCGTCCCCCAATCCTGGTGGCATTGCCTCTCAAGTGGTAGAGTGCGCGTCTTCATCCCTTGCCCCCATGTCTGGGTGCACCCCTGGAGCTCCGTTAGGGTCTTCGCTTAGCGCGAGGTGCCATGCCTATGACTGCGAAACCATCACAGGAGCGGGATCGATGATGATAGTTGGTGTTTAATGGCGCAAGGCCGACGAGGGCAAAGAGCGCCAGAGAAGTTATTTAATGAAAAGAAGTGATTACCACAAAAGGTAGGTATAAAATGTGTAAACTGGACATAGTAAGAGCAATAAACGTAATGGTGATGGCTGGTGTATATGGCCAGATTTGATTATGCATGATAGGAAATGAGGTTTAAAAACTTAACATCTGACAAATATTTAGAAACGCGTTTCACAGAAACCATGGCATCGTCACCTAGAAACAGGGATGGGTGTAAGGGAATATGTTGTCTGTAGAGTTCTCTGAAGTGTTTGTGTCGTGTTGTGTCAAGTGCCTTGCATTGTATGAGTATGCTGACTACAGATAGGCCCTCCCCACACCTGCTACACAGGGGTCTTGGAGATCCCGTGAGCAGGTGCGAGTGCGTCACATGTGTATGGCCTATCCGTAATCTAGCTAAGGTAACTTCAATGTGCGTTTTGTGTGAGTCAGTAGTGTATTGTCCCAAGTGTGGTTTTATTACGTGTAGTTTGTTGTCTGTCTGTTCGCTCCAGTCTGCTTGCCAAGTTTTACGGAGTTGTTGTCTAATGTGTGGCTTGAGGTCTGTGTAAGGTAGTGTTGCCATGTCTACTGTGTTTCGGAGTGCAGCATTGGCGGCCATTTCATCCGCCACTTCAATACCGCCAATGCCAGAGTGGCCTGACACCCAACACACAGTCACCCCAAGCTTTGAGGAATAAGCTACTATTATTGTTTTGAAGACAAGAATAATGACATGGTTTTTTGATGACTTTCCGGATGATAATGCTTGGACGACGCTCAACAATTCTGTATAAATGACGGATGTAGGAATACGATTTTCAACTATGTGACTTACAACCAGAAATATGCCATATCCTTCTGCCGTAAAAATACTTGTATTAACATTCATTGTTCTACATGCTTCAAAATTGGGCCCATGCGCAGCACAAGACACCGCAGTGGACGTTTTAGATGCATCGCTGAAAAACTCTGCAGCCCTGTATTTATCCTGCAGATACATGAAATGCTGCAAAATCCCACTTCTTGATCTCTTGTTCTTATTGTATCTTATGAAAGACATCACACGACATAGGACGGAGATGCCATGGTGCTACAAGATCAGTGTGAGATGATTTGAATGTGTCTAAGAAGGAGACCTCAGGCATAGTCACCTCGTCCCTCACTCTCTGCGAGAACGGAACAGAAATTGATGGGCGGTTTAAAAAGAGTTTAGTTGTGGACGTATCATTAAAAACCGATATAAAGGGATGGTTATTCATTGATGAGATTTTGGAAGCATATAGAAGATCTACGTAAGTTCGCTGGTACGCTAAGCACCATTTGTCGCACTCAGCATAAAGACTGTGGACCGGACTGGTACGGAATGCCCCACAAGACAGGCGAAGCCCCAAGTGAAGCACTGGGTCTAGCATTTTATGTGCTGTTTTTGTGGCTGACCCATACACAACGCTTCCGTAGTCCAACCGTGACCCCACCAACGCGGCATAAAGTCAAAGCAAAAGTTGTTTGTCTGCACCGTATGATTGGTGAGATAAGACTTCTAGAATATTTATTGTTTTGAGGCATTTTGTTTGAGTCGTTTTATGTGAGGGATGAATGTGAGTTTCTCGTCAAACACCACACCCAAAAACTTGTGTTCTCTTTTTACTGGAATCGAGTCACGAAAGACTTTTGCGTCGGGATCGGGCAGGATGCCCCGCCTTTTTGAGAATACAACGCAGGTTTTTTTAGAAGGATTAAGTTTAAACACATTTTCATCTGCCCAGTGGGAAAGTTTGTTTACCCCAAGCTGGACCTGACGTTCACAAATGGATATGTTACATGATTTGAAGGATATTTGAACGTCATCTACATACATCAAGCAGGATATGGTTGGCGGCACTGCCTTTCGGAGAGAGTTCATCTTAAGTATAAACAAGGTGCAGCTCAATACGCCACCTTGAGGCACGCCATTCTCCTCCACATGAAAGTTTGAAAGTGCCGAACCGACTCTGACATGAAATGTTCGTTCAGACAGGTAACTGGAAAGAGTGTTCAGCATGTTACCTGTTACACCATAGGATTTAAGGTCTGCAAGAATGCCATAACGCCATGCCGTATCATAAGCTTTCTCGATATCAAAAAATTCCAGTCATGCAGTACTGTTTGTGTATAAAGGCACCCTTAATGTGAGATTTCAGTGCAACTAATTGATCGTTTGTGGATCGCCCTGCCCGGAAGCCTGCCTGGCAGCTCTCGAGAAGACCATTGTACTCAAGAAAGTACACGAGCCTACGGTTTATCATCTTCTCGAGGAGCTTGCACAGGCAGCTTGTCAAAGCAATGGTCCGGTAACTGGAAGGAGAGGAAGGGTCCTTCCCTTCTTTCAGGAAAGCCACTACTATGGCCTCACTCCAAGAGCGAGGAATGTGCTCCGAAAGCCATATGTTATTGTATAGATGTAGAAGTGTTTCAAGGGTGTCTGAGTGTAGGTGTTGTATCATGGTGTATGTAATTTTGTCTGCACCTTGTCGCACACTTGTCTGCAATTGTAACAAGTGTGCGACTTGTTGCTATCACGCAGTGACTTCTCCGCAGATGTTTTGTGTTTCATGAAAGTGCTTGTGTAGTGTGCTGAACTGGACACGTGTTGGAAGTGTTGTGCAAGTGTGTTAGCCTGGTCTTCCAGTTTGTCCCCAGTTGTACTGACCAGGGGCAGGCTGTGTGTCTGTTGTCCTTTCAGTTGGCGTATACGCGTCCATACTTTCCGTGTGTCTGTGTAACAGTTTATTGATGTTATGAATGTACGCCAACTCTTTCGTTTTGCCTCACGGCGCACACGCTTTCCTAATGCCTTGGCCCGTTTGAACAAGAGGAGGTTTCCCGACGTGGGGTACCGACGAAGGATACCCCACGCCTTGTTCTGGGCCTCTCGCGCCCGCCTACAGTCCTCATTCCACCACGGCCTCCGCTGGTTGCGCGGGGCACCAGAGGCGTGGGGAATGGACTTTTCGGCGGCGTCGAGGATGTGCGCCGTGAGCAGTTGGGTAGCTTCTTCAACGTGTAGTTGTCCTATGGTTGTGTGGTGTAGTTTGGATGTCTCTGTCAATGTACTCCAGTTAGCTCGTGCTTTATTGAACCTATTATGGGAAGAGGGACTGCATGGGTCTTTACCTATGTATGTTAGTGAGGTGCGGAAGTGGTCACTGCCACATGGGTCAGTTCCCACACCCCACTCGAGAAGAGGGGAGAGAACTGCTGAGGAAAACGCCAAGTCAAGATATGAGAATGTGTTGTGTCCTATGTTATGGTATGTAAGCTGTTTATTGTTGAAAAGGCATGCTCCAGAGGATGAAAGAAACCTCTCTATCTGGCGACTCCGGGCATCCGTACGAGAAGAGCCCCATAGAGAATTGTGAGCATTAAGGTCGCCTGTTAAGATGTATGGTTCGGGCAGCTGGTCAACCAACGCCTTGAAGTCAGAGCTCGAAAGTGCATGATCAGGAGGAATATATATGGAGCATACCGTTATCAACCTATTAAATATTATTGTTCGAATTGCTACAGCCTCAAGAACAGTGTTCAGAGTTAAAGGGTGGCAAGCTAAAGATTTCCGGGCAATTATGGCCACACCCCCAGAAGAGTGCGTGCAGCCATCCCTCTCCTTTCTGAAGACCATGCAACTATTCAAGAAATTTCTGTGCTTGGAATTCAGATGTGTTTCCTGAACACACATTACACTTGGCTGATTAGCATGCAGTAATTCGTATACATCGTCAAGATTTTTAAGAAGGCCTCTACAGTTCCATTGAATTATGTTTTTTCTTCCCATTATTTAGTGTGAGAGCTACTGGAGAGTGTGTTTGTTGATGTGTCGTCTTTCGGGGCTGTGATTCTCGCCTTTTTTGGCTTGTCGGGAGGCTTTGGCGTCGGGACGCGTTCCTTGGGGTGCACCGCAGACAAGAACAGACCGACGTTCATTTCATTCTCGGATGTCCTCGGAGCGCCTGAGGGATCAGGCTCCTTGGACCGCGAACCCTTTGGGGCGCGCTTTTCCTTGCCGCAACCACCGAGGGATTCAGGAACGCCTCGGATGGCGCAGGCAATGCGGTGGGGGTGGGAGCTGCCGCTGGCTTACCCATGTCCATCTCCTCTGCGCCCTCCCCTGTGGTTTGGGACGCTGGTGTGGAAGTGGAGGATGCAGCGTCGCTTCCACCGGACGTGGTTGCCCCCACAGCCGCTGCTGGATCGGCGAGCGGTGCGGAGGCGGGTTGGGCTGCCTGAGGCAACCCAGGGGGGGCGGGGGCGGGACCAAGTCCGACTCGCGGTACTGGGTCCCCGCAGAAAGCAGACGCCGCTCCACCCCCCGACGAGCTGCGTCGGCGTACCTACCCAGAGGGAAAGAGGCGAACCTCTTCCACGCCTCTGGGAAGGTGATGTTTTCAGTGACCTTGATGTTAAAGATTTTCTTTTCTAATTGAAACTTTTCACAGCTGCGGAACCATGATGCGTGCGGCCCCTGACAGTTTGCACAGGTGAAGGTGGTAAAGTCACAGTTTTCAGTAGGGTGCTCATGTGCGGCCCATTTCGCGCAGGTCGTTTTGCCGCGACAAGAAGTTGTAGCATGCCCGAATCACTGGCACATGTAGCAGCGGCGCGGGTTAGGTATGTACGGCCGTACACCACACCTAATGAAGTCAGCATTGATGTGCTCAGTAAGTTTTGATTTGTTGAAAGTCAAGATTATATGCTTTGTTGGTATTTCCACATTGTCACGACGGATGGTGATTCTGACAGCGGTAACGCCCTGATTCTTCAGGCCTTCCAGAAGGTCGGCCTCTGTTTCACTTAACAGATCTGGCTCAGATATCAACCCGCGAGCTGTTGAGGCTGCGGTGGGGTGTGACAGTGGCTTGCTGCTGCGTCTTGACTTCACCTAACACTTCGCCTGTTTGTAGTTTTTTTGCCTCGAAAGATTTGCCAATTATTCCTTCAAAAAACTTTGAGATGAGGAATACAGACTGCGAAGAGAGGGGTTTGGACTTATCTGTTGATTCAAGGAACAAAAAACGACGATATTTGTCAGGTTTTGGAACGTTGATGGTTGATAGGGATGGAAAGGAAACTTCGGTGCAGCCCCTTTTCAGGGACCGATCACGTTTTGAGGGGGGTTTGATTTATCCATACGGCATAGAAAAAAGCAGGGAGACGGGGGTACTTTCTTCTTTGACCTTACCCTGGTAGTCAAAGAGGTCCCGGAGCTCCCTGCCTGGTAGACAGAGAGGGAGCCCATCCGCCGGAGCTTGACCTGGGCTCCGACGGCCACCGTTCGTGGTTTCTAACCCTCCACCTATAAACACATCGCCACGGTTGGATCCAGCTTATGTTTGGGGGCTCGGGTTCCGCGGTATCGCCAATACCGTCACCAAGATTGCTCAAGGTGCCCCATGCGGGGGAGGAGCGGGATCAGCAACCGTCCCACCTTATTTTGTAACCAGCCAACAGCGTGGTCAACCAATGTTTACTGGCCCTTGGGGTCAGGACGTAAAGACGTGGCTTGATACCTGCGCATGCGTCAGCGCCTATTACTGGTTGGACGACCACTCAAAGCATCAAAACATCTCGTGGTCCCTGAAGGAAGTAGCAAAGACGTAGTTTTTGAACAATTAGCTCCTTATCAGTGACTGGTCTGACTTCACGGCTGCTGGAAGAAGAAGACGAAGCCTCTCGGCCACCCACCGTCGTTCGGTGGTGCGGTCGGTATAATTTACACTGTTCCTGCTAACGTGACCATCACGACATTTTTATCTGTTAGTCCTGCTACGTTCTTACTGCTTCCTGCGAAATTTCAAGCTAATTGGTCCAGACGCTGACTGTCACCTCTTCACCTCCGGTCGGAACGGTGCCGCTGCGTTCGGCCATGGCTGCCGCTACTGGGACGGACAACCTACCACCAACTGAACAGCACCTTAAGGATGTACGTAAGCGCAAGTTCAGTGATGAGATTACCTGATTACCCCGGCAGTACTTCTAAAACGCCGAATTTAGTGTCGATAGCATCGGAGGACAGCGGTGATGGTGGCGCACAGACGACTGTTGTTCACCGCCGCAGCAAGCCGCCGCGCCATACAGCAGACGCTTCCACTCGTATGTCAAAAGAGAAATTTGTGGTTCTGCTTCGTCCTAAAAACAACGCCAGCATCTGCGCTATGTCGCGACGTGGGCTGGCAGTGGTCATAGCCAAATAGCACCGCATACTTCACTGAACGTGCTCATATCGACTCGTGTTGACCTTCGACGCAGCTCCGTGACAGTGAGATTAGATAATCAGACTCATGCGAAAAACCAGTGCGGAAAGTCTTCGATGACCATTGATGGCCGCGCAATTGAGTTCGACGCACAGTTTCTCACGTCACACGGCTGCTCGCGCGGAGCAATCTGGGTGGACCCGAATGACAAATATGAGGACCTGTGCAATAATAAAAATTGTGAATCGGCGAACATTCTCTACATCAAACGCTTGGGTAGGACCAACTATGCTCTGGTCGCCTTTGACACGAGCCATCCACATAACACTGTGAGAATTTTTTTTTGAATTATTTCCTGTGAAAGCATATTTGCCCCGAACGTTGGTTACCGATGTCACAAGGATGGGCATCTCCAGAAACACTGTCCAACTGCAGCTGTCTGCGCAACCTGCGGAAGAGGTCATAAAAACGAGGCCTGCGGAAACGCGACGCTTATTGCAATTTGTGTCATACGGAAGGGCACACAGCACGTGGTCATGTATGCCCAACAAAGGCTAAAAGGTTACAGCAAGTGCGGGAGCGCATAGAGCACAAAGTGCGTAAGCGTGCAAGAGACTTCAAGGCAACAAATAATACGGCACCACCCCACACTGCTAATAACACTGCTTTTCCGTCGCTAGAGACTAAAATAAAGCCGACAGCACCGGTGCAGGAACGAATACAACCCGTCTGTGAGACCAAGTTTACGATTGAATATTCTACTGAAATGTCTGAGCAGTCGGCAGCATCTCCGTCGACCACAGCTTCGAGGAAACAGGTTTCTCGATACAACAGGTTACCACGCCGGTCCAGCCAACCACACATGCCAGACAGCATCAAAATACTGCGGCAATAGATCGCCTCCCAGCGACATCATCTACAATCTCTTCAGAAGCAACTTGACCTAACCCTTGCTAGCGAGAAGATGGAGACCGAAGACCAAACGAGCCAGTCGTTACAGGAATGCCTACCCTCTCGAACAGAGACGCCACACTGTGCCACAGCCTCGGGATTTCAGTGTATTGACCTTCCCACGCTGGTGAGATCCATAATACGGAAACTTATGCCGTATATGAAAGCAAAAGACGTTACTGATATTGAAACAGAGCAAAGCTAGAAGTTACATAACGGTGAGAACAACCATGTCCAACAGCGATAAACTGTTGCTACTGAATGAAACTGTCGATTCATCCGCGCGGCGGCACCCGAACTAAATGAGTGGATCAAAAGCATGGATACGAAACCATTGGCGATTTTGCTCCAAGAAACGCAGGGTAGCGGCCCCAGTTTGTACAGCTACAGAGCATACACAGCACCCAGTATAACACGTTCATCCCGGTCAGACCCATCACAGACTGTCGGTCGAATGCCAAACAATCATTTACATTTTAAACACAGTAGCCCACTGCGAGATACCAACTGCCGCTTTTGGTACAGACACCCAAGAGGTGGTGGCTGTTCGCTTCCGTGTTGGACCCCGCCACTTCACGGTTGCCTCCACATACGTGCGCCCCCGCACTGCCACAGCGGTATTCGCTGGGGCCTTTAATGCCGAGCACAAGGTTCGGGGGTACCAAATTTTGCGCAGTCGAGGATTGAAATTTCTGGAAGAGGCTGTGAGGCAGAGCTGCACCTTGTAAACGACCTTAGTCAGGCAACTCGACGAAGACAGAACCCTGGACAACGTGATACCGTCCCAGATTTGACATGGGCAACAGCCAATGCTGTGGCCACCTGGTCTCGCAAGCCGACAGCATGAAACAGCGATCATTACGTCAACTAGATCCAGCTCTTCGGTATAGCAAGAAGTGTTGGAAACGCGTGCCCTAAACGTTGCATTGTTTCAGAGACCTACTTATCCAGCCGACAGGACACGACGGACCAGACAAATGCTGCCCAGAAATAATAAATCGCATTTTGAGGGCTGCGAAAGCCGCTACTAGCATTTCAGTGGTTGAAGGATACTCCCCAACACCGCGTCGTTACCTGATCAACCTTTGAAAGCACAGAGAAGAACTGTAGGACACGTACATCGCTGGTGGCCGCACGTACCACGACTTGGTGAAAATACGGTAACAAACCGCGAAGATCCGCCGTCATGCAAAACTACTCGCTCGGAAGCGCTGGGAAGAGTATTGTGAAACTTTTTCGCGACATATAAGAGCAGGAAAGCTTTGGTCAACGTTCCGGTCTCTTTGTGGACGCGGTAAGCTCCAAGGAACGGTGCACACGGTGATACTCCGCACCGGGATGGATCAGGAGCCCTTGAAAAGGGAATCGGTTTCTATCTTTTCCCGCAAGCAGTAACTCTGCCACCTCCGGATATATATGGTCCTTTCGAGGGGGACCAACCACAGCCTATCCAGTCTTTGTTCACGAAGGCCGAACGTACGGCGGCTTTGGAGCAAATCACTGTTCGTAGTGCACCTGGGAGGACGGCGTCACGTGGACAATGCTTCGGAACTGTTCCTGTGCCTTTACGGGGGGAGCTCCTTGAGAAGATAAACGAAATCTGGATAAGCGGACAGGTGCCGGCAGCTCTAAAACATGCTGTAATAACTACCATTCCTAAACCAGGAAAGACCCGTCAGATATGGCCAATCTTCGACCTATCTCACTTACGTCTACCATCTGTAAGATAATAGAACGTACGGCAGTGACCAGACTGAATCACCACCTCAAGGAGGAAGCTGAGTATTTCCACCCCTGTCAAACTCGGTTCTGGCACATTCTGAGGTCTCATGATTCCCTTTTTCTCCTGCGGCGTATTCTATAGAAAATAAATCACAAGCGCCCGCACGTCATGGTAGCGTTGTATCTCCGCAAAGCTTATAACACCGTAACTCCCGTAGCTGTTCTTGAGGCGCGGGCGGATGCCTACACGGGCTAGAGACTGAACACTTTTTTTCGGAGTTTCTTGGCCAACAGGACTTTTGAAATCCGCTCTCGCCGCCACGACACTCTTCACTTCGACAACCTTCCAGGAGCTCAACAGGGGGCCATCCTGTCTTCCACTCTGTTCAATTTGGTGATGAATAAGCTTGTGCGAGGGGTTGCAGCTATCCCCGGCGTCCACGTCACGGCATATGCCGATGATGTCACAATATGGACCGTAGCTTCGAATCATTTCTCTACAGAAAGCGCTGTGCGTGTTTTGCAACAAGCTCTTGATACGTATAACAGTCTCCTGCCCGCTACAGAAATGGAGGTTGGCAAAAACCAACTTGATCATTGTTAGAGGTAGGCTAGAAGAGCAAGCCCTAGCTGCTCTCACCATGGGAGGTCAAACACTGCAGCGGGCCCCAGAACGGTGGATCAGAGTGCTGAGCATTCCAGTCCTCTAGTCCAGAGGGGCTTCAGAATGGCTTCGACCGTGGAAGGCGCAATGGACTGCTCTGCTAAGCTCAATACGAAGAATTTCTAAGACCTTCGGTGGAGCATCCCAAAACATCGCCCGACGATTAGTTCAAGCAATTCTGGTGAGCAACGCCTGCTACGGGGCTCTCTGCCTCCGTCTGACAAAACGTGACACGGAACAGCTCGAGACGCTTTACAGGGCAGCCCTGCGTGTCATCACGGGGCTTCGCAGACACACGGAGGTCACTGAGCTGCCCCGCTATGCTGGCCTTTCTACTCCTGAAGAAACGGTCGTTGCCCGGTCCTGAGGAGTCTGCGATCGCCACGAAATCACACAGCAAGGGCGCCGATTACTGGCCGCTAATGGCCACATTCCACCAACGGAGACGCCGCTTATAAAGAAGCATATCCCTCCATGCGAGGACACGCTTGTTACAACGCAACAACCTGCACCTTCTAAAACTCAGCATCGAAGGCACACGTTACAGCGGGCCTAGCTGGTTGTAGCTGGTGCTTCTTCTCGGAGCAGCACAACACTGGAGATAGCTGTGGACGCGACTTTGCTGGCCGAGTCCTGTGTGGCGGCAGTAGCCGCTGTGTCCAACTCTGATGAACTCCACCGCATTCGACTAATTTAGCTAGACGCCGACCCAGATATATGGACACTTGAACTTTTTGCCATAAAGGAAGGTATTCACCTTGCACGCCAGGTTGTCACCGATCAACCAGACCAGCGTTACGACCGTATAGAAATATTGACTGACTGCACTGAGGCACTGATATGCCTTATTGGTCCACCCAGGCAAAACAGCACCGCCCACGCTATCAAGCAGAAATGCGAGGAACTTAGGGCTGACTCTGGAGTACTGGTAACGGTACGCTGGATTCCTGGCCATCAAGGGCACCCAAAAAACGAGAAGGCTCATGAACGTGCGAGCGAGGCTTTTTTACACCGTTTCCAGTTCATGCTGCCTGTAAGACCGTACACGCTGCTTACTGATCCAGATGTGGAGCGCCGCCGTCCACGTAATCAAAGGAGGCAGGAATTGGCCACTACTATTCCTCGATGTGACGACCCCACACCCCCTGGTCTACCCCGAGGTGCTCAGGTGTTCCTGAACCCGGGCGCAAGAACCTTTCTTTCGGCGATTCTTCCGGAAGTGCTTCGTGCAGCTGAACCCGTTCACATGACTGTATCCAATTGCTACAGGCAAACAAACGGCATCACTTAGCGCTTCCATCGTACCCTTATTTGTCATTATGACTTCTAAAATTTGCCCGAACAACACCCACTGGGACGCCATTCTACCTTTTGTCAAATACGCCTACAACGTGAATATTTAACAAGCGACATGATTCAACGAGCCACAACAAGCCACACTTACTCAACAAGCCACAACGCTGGTCGACCACTCTCGACATGTCGTAGCACTCGAGTCACGGTCCGGGGGTCTAAAAGAACGTCCCCTTTACCCCGTGTAGTCCTAGTGGCGCTGGCTACCACCCCTAAGTACAGGAAACAAAAAATACCTTTACACAAATACCCGAGAAACTGGTGGGGAAACAGCCCAGCCGGTCGCGTAGTGGTTATCGCACCAGACCTGTATTCTGGAGGTTGTGGACTCGGTTGCCCCCCCGGCGGGCATTTTTTCACCAATTTCTTTCTGACTAAAAAAAAATCTCAATCTGTTTCTATGATCCACCACAACCTCCCCTTTGCTTTCCGAGGTTTTCTTGACTGCCACACCTTATTTTCTGCCTTGCTTCACCGAGCCCCTCATTTCCCATTTTCTAATTCGCTACATGCATAGCGAGGGCCTCTGTTCTGGTAGTCTTGGTGCCAAAGGTAGCTTAAGAGGGTTCAACGCTGGTCGACCACTCTCGACATGTCGTAGGCACTCGAGGCACGGCCCGGGGGTTTAAAAGAAGGTCCTATTCACCCAGTGTAGTCCGAGTGGCGCTGGCTACCACCCCCAAGTACAGGAAACGAAAAATACCTTAACAATAATACCCGTGAAACTGGTGGGGAAACAGCCCCGCCGGTAGCCAAGTGGTTATCGCAGCAGACCAGTATTCTGGAGGTCGTGGGTTCGGATCCCACCCGGCGGGCATTTTTTCACCAATTTCTTTCTGACTCAAACAATTCTTCATTTTTCTATGGCCCACCACAACCTCCCCTTTGATTCCCGAGGTTTTATTGACTGCCAAACCTTATTTCCTGTCTATATATATATATATATATATATATATATATTGCAAGACTCGGACACGGGAGACTTGAGGGACGCGTTTAATGACGACGCAACCTCGCCGAGAGGCCGTTGCGAAAAGCGATGGTGAAGAAGGCGCGAGGATGGAATATGAAGAAGATGGTGTGGTGCTCGCGTGCGCCACACTGATGATGAGTTGCTAGGTGGGATTGGCCATTCGAGTAACAGTTATGAAACAACGATGGCGCCTGTGCTCACAATATCCCCCCCGCGGCGGAAGGGGCGCCTCCAGGCGCTAAAGAGATGAGGGGCGCCGATGAAACGGCTTGATGCGCGAGACATGGACAATTTCAGTTCCGCGGCGCCGGCGGTCGGACGTGGGGCGAGTAGGAGCCACTCGATAGTTTACTGGAGAAGTCTGCTCCAGAACGGTGTAAGGACCGATGAAACGTGGAAGTAACTTTTCACATAATCCCACTGCACGCATGGGAGTCGCAAGTAACACTTCATCGCCTGGTTGAAAGGAAACAGTCCGATGCGTCGCATCATGACGACACTTGCGGTCTTCTTGACAGGCCTGGGTGTTCAACTGTGCGAGACGGCGGCAGTGTTCAAGGCGAGAGACAAACTCTCCTGGGACATCCGCTTGCGGAGAGGCAGGTGCAGAAAAGAAAGCAGCATCGAGGACGGAAGATGGAGGGCGGCCGTAAACAAGAAAGAAGGGCGAAAAGCCAGTAGTTCGTTGTGTTGCTGTGTTGTACGCATAAGTGACGAAAGGTAAAACGGTGTCCCAATTCGTGTGGTCAGGGCTTATATAAAACGAAAGCTTATCGGAGAGGGTGCGGTGAAATCGCTCAGTCAGCCCGTTTGTTTGGGGATGGTAGCTCGATGTGGTTTTGTGGACGGTACCAGCAGCGCGAAGAACTTCATTCAGTAGTGTTGAGAGGAAGGTTTTACGCGGTCGCTGAGAAGAATGCGGGGAGGGCCGTGTCGCAAGAATATGTCCTTTAGAAAGAAATGAGCCACCTCTGAAGCGCAGCCGGTACGAAGCGGGGCAGTTTCGGCGTATCTGGTTAAATGGTCCACCGCAGTGACGATCCAACGGTTACCTGCTGTCGTCAATGGCAAGGGCTTGTACAAGTCAATTCCCACCACGTGGAAAGGAGCGGACGGACATGGCATTGGTTGTAACAGTCCCTCAGGTACAGTGGTTTTATGTTTTCTAAGGTGGCAAGCAGCACAAGATGCAACATACTTGGCGACACTGGTGGCGAGGCCAGGGCAGAAGAACCGGCTCTTGATGCGGTCGTATGTTTCGCGAAACGCCAGATGGCCAGCGGTGGCGGCATCGTGGAAAACTTCTAGAATCTCCTTTCGAAGCGAACGGGGAATTACAGGAACCCATCTGTCACCGGTAGGATGGTAATTGTAGTGGTAAAGAGCGCCATTCAAAAGTCGAAATTTATCCATCTGGCGACGCGAGCGGCTGTTAGAAGGCTGCGCCAAGCCGCCGAGTCGATTGATGAGGTCTCGGCAGTACGTGTCGGACCGCTGAAAAGAGATCAGGTTATCAGGCAAGTGGTAGGTATCGTAATCTGCAAGTGCAATCGGCAAAATTAGGGAGTTAACACCAGGATGCTTATCATCTGACTGAGGCGACAGCGGGCAGCGGGAAAGAGCGTCCGCATCCATGTGTTTCTTCCCTGACTTATAGGTCACTGTAAAATCATATTCCTGTAAACGGAGAATCCAACGTCCGAGGCGGCCCGACAAATTTTTCAGTGACGACAACCAGCAAAGCGCGTGATGGTCAGTCACAACCGAGAAATGACGCCCGTGCAAGTACGGTCTAAATTTTTGGACGGACCAAACAACGGCAAGGCATTCTTTTTCCGTTATAGTGTAGTTTTGCTCCGCAGGTGTTAAAGTCCGGCTTGCATAGGCCACAACTTGCTCTATTGATGATGAGTTGCATTGTAGGAGGACCGCGCCGATACCGTGTCCACTGGTGTCCGTGTGGAGTACAGTGGGAGCGCCATCATCAAAGTGGCAGAGAACCGGTTCAGAAGTCAAGGCATCCTTGAGTGTCTGGAATGCAGCTTCGCAGTCATCAGACCAGGTAAAAGGGGTCGCCGATGCTAGTAGTTTATTGAGTGGCGACGCTATTTGGGCAAAATTGCGGATGAACCTACGGAAGTAGGACGCCAAGCCCAGAAAACTTCGAAGGTCTTTTTGACGAAGAGGTCGCGGAAAATTAACTACGGCGTTGATCTTGTCGGGATCGGGGCGAATTCCATCACTGCTGACGACATGCCCCAGAACTTTGATTGATTTGCTCGCAAAGCGACAGTTTTTGGTGTTTATTTGCAAGCCAGCATTGGCGAGGCTCGTTAAAACTACGTCTAGACGGTGAAGGTGTTCGTCAAAGGTAGAAGAAAAGATAACAATGTCGTCAAGGTAGCAGAGGCACGTCTTCCACTTTAAGCCACGAAGAACATTGTCAATCATGCGCTCAAAGGTTGCAGGCGCGTTGCATTACCCGAAAGGCATAACGTTAAACTCAAACAAACCATCTGGTGTGGCGAAGGCTGTTTTTTCTTTGTCGGCCTCATCCATAGGAATTTGCCAGTATCCTGACCGGAGGTCAAGGCTGGAGAAAAATTGTGCACCTTGCAAGGTATCTAGAGCGTCGTCGATACGCGGCATCGGGTATACATCTTTACGAGTTATCTTGTTCAGGGCTCGGTAATCGACACAAAATCGCACGCTTCCGTCTTTCTTCCGAACTAGTACAACGGGTGATGACCAAGAGCTCGATGATGGCCGAATGATGTCCCGCTTCAGCATATCATCCACGTTTTCCTGAATAATTTTTCTTTCTGACGGAGACACACGATATGGGCGGCGACGGACGATGCAGGAGTTGTCCGTTTTGATTCGATGAGTTGCGGCAGAGGTCTGGCCAAGGACGGAAGAGTAGCAGTCAAATGATCCTCGGTGCTTAGTCAACAACTTGAGCAATGCTTCTCTTTGATCCGAGGTCAGGTCAGAACTGATGATACTAGCAAAAAGGGAAGGCGAGGGCTTTGATGCGTGGCTCGGTTGGTCCGAAGAAAGCGACGAGACCGGAAGAACGATTACGGGATCGTCGCGGGGCACAGAAGAAATAGTAGCGCCTTGAGGTAGCAAAATGGGTTCAGTCGTAGTGTTCACAGCGGCTACGAGAGCTGAAGCGGAAGAAAAACGGACAAGGCATGCCGGTATCATAAGTCCTTTGGGAATGAAGTGTCCAGCTGGCACGATGAGCGCATCGCCATCGACAATGCTGTCAGACGTGGTGAAAAATACGGATTCTCCAGGAGGCAGGACAAAATCGGAAGCTGACACCGATTGACGTATTCGCCCGTCCGGTACCGTGTCGAAAGCCGTGTCAGTAAGAGAAAGGGCGGGTGCACGACAGGAAATGATAGCAGATGCTGATGACAAGAAGTCCCAACCTAGGATCATCTGATGAGCACATGGGGCTAACACCGCGAATAGAATGTGATGACGGATGCCTTCGATGAATACACGCGCTGTACACTGCCCGGAAGGCTGAATCACATTTTTGTTGGCGCCGCGTAGAGCAGGACCAACATAAGGAGTTCTGACCTTCCGTAGCCGCGAACACAAGTCTGCATGAATAATGGAAATGCTCGCGCCAGTGTCCACTAAAGCTTCGACGGGAATTCCTTCAACAACAACTTCCAAAATATTGCATGGCCGGTCAGGAGGAGTTGTCTTTTTTCCGTGTGACGCAGTTCTACCTCCCTGAACTGCGGCTCCTAGTTTTCCGCGCGGCGGTCGACGTTCTGAGAGGCTGGACGGAGGGGAGACGAAAATCGACGGAAAGGTGAAGGGGATCGGCGGCGGTCAGACCTGCTGGTGGCACGATGATCAACGGAGTCCGGAGGAGAAGTTGAGCGGCGGCGAGAATAGGTACATGGCTGCGGTCGGTAGTCATACGTGGACCGGGGATCACCCCGTGGCGGAGTAGAAAATACTTGACGTTCATCCCGCTGGCGCCGTCGGCAGAACTTGGAAATATGGCCCCGGATGCCGCAGTAGTAGCATGTTGGGCGAGGCGGCCGCCATGGTGGGTAGTATGGTGCATGGTATGTGGCCGGTTGGTATGCAGCGGAGACGGGGGCCAGGTGAACATGGGAAGCCTCAGGAACGGAGGGCGAGGACGGGATGTGTGGCATCGCAACTACATCAGAGTGCGCAGGCCCGGCGCGAAAGTCGGGCTTCGGAGGTGAAGAGCACGTGACTGCGGCCAATTCTTCCTTGATAATCTCCCGCAGACTGGAGCCGAATGTCTGTGGCTGCACCACCGGAAAGCTCGATGACGCCTGCCCATGCAGCTCTTCGCGGATTATTGCTCTCATCATGGCTCGCAGGTTGCCTTGGTCAGGTACAACTGTGTCGGAAGATGATGGCTGCAGGCGCAAGGCCTGGAGATCAGTTAGGCGCTGACAAATCGTCACGATATCACCCACGGTGGTCGGATTTTGCACGGCGAGCGCGTTGAACGCAAAGGAAGAAATGCCCTTGAGGATGTGCTTCACTCGATCAGACTCAGCCATTTCTCGGTTCACTCGCTTACATAAACCCAAAACGTCTTCAATGTACGACGTGTACGATTCGGCGGGGTGCTGATAGCGTTCAGCAAGCTTCTTCTTGGCCGCGTCTGAGCGCAAAGTGGACGTGCCAAATATGCGACGTATTTCTGCGGTGAACCGCGACCAGTCAGGTAAGTCCTCCTTGTTATTCAGGTACCATGTCTTAGCGACTTCTCTTAGATGAAAATTGACGCTGGCGAGCTTGAGCTTATCACCCCACCGATTGTAGGCGCTCACCTTGTTATAATCGTCGAGCCAATCCTCTACGTCTTCCCCAGGAAGTCCTGAAAACTTTTGAGGGTCTCGCTGCGGGCTTGTGATCATCCAGGCTGGGGCAAGCGGGCTTGCGGGTGCTGGGCCATCGGCAGGGTTGGTCGGATCGCCTTGTGGCATGCTGTGAGTGGGAAGATGAACACGCCGACCTGAGCGAAGATCCAGGGAGAAGCCGGGGAGAGCGTACGTGGATCGAGGTGCACCTCCACCACGTGCAAGACTCGGACAGGGGAGACTTGAGGGACGCGTTTAATGACGACGCAACCTCGCCGAGAGGCCGTTGCGAAAAGCGATGGTGAAGAAGGCGCGAGGATGGAAGATGAAGAAGATGGTGTGGTGCTCGCGTGCGCCACACTGATGATGAGTTGCTAGGTGGGATTGGCCATTCGAGTAACAGTTATGAAACAACGATGGCGCCTGTGCTCACAATATATATATATATATATATATATATATATATATATATATATTTATATATATATATATATAAATGAGGTACCGGCCTCATACCTCTGCCAACGTTTAGACAAGGGGACGTGTCTTTTACAAGGCATCAGGGTTCATCTTTTGCACACTGTTTAATTGATTGAGATTGAGTTGGAACGAGAGATGGGGATGTTGTTTAGAGGGAGGATGGCAAGAGGAAAGCAGAGTTGGTCAAAGCGGTTGGAATGAGCGAAATAGTGAGAGAGAAACGCAGGTGTGGTTGTTGTGACAGGACCCCGAAAGCAAGAAACAGTTAAGAATACGAGAAAGCTGGGGAGAACTGGAAGGAATTGTTTAAGCTGGGCTGCGGTGGTGGCAGGCGACATTAAAAGAATCGTGCGGGAAGTTTGGAGCCATGTGGGGCGTCCTCGGGGTGCAATTTGAATGTTTCTAAACTTTGTGTATCAGGGAAAACTCGTAAGTAGGAACAGCCCGCATAGTCCGAAGAAAACCGGGTTGGATGGCCAATGCTCCTAGAATAATGGAAGGGGTATCCGCAGGCACTGTCCACGGGGAGCTTTACGATAGATTCAAGGACTTCTGCTTTTTTCTTTTTTTGATTTTCTTTTGCTTGCCTGTGTGTGTAAAGTGCGCATAGTAAGTCGAAATGCCGAAGGTCGAGGAAGGCGAGTGCAAGTGCTACGCCTGAAGAGGCTAGGTGCAAGACAGGAGAAAAGAATAAAAAAACGAAACAACTTGTATTCAAGTAACAGCTTTCGGGATGGACAGGTAGGGTTGCTGCAAATCACATGCCCACTTTTTAAAAGAGCATTATTATTCTCTTCGATTGAGATACCGTAAGGTTTCTAAGCTGCCTTTCTAAGCATTGATTTCAGCCGGCTCAAGGCTATTCAATTTATGGATTAAGTACTATTCTCTGTATTTACGGTGCCGCAGAGGCTTAAAGTTTGATTGCAGAATATAGAGCTTGATATCATCGAAGTTATGGTTCGGCTGGTTGAAGTGTTGCGGGACTGCTATGAAGGCGCTGTGATGAGCGTCGGCCCGGCGTCTATTCAGGCGTAAGTTCTTAGGTTAATTCGTTTCTCCAAGTACTGCTTTTGACAGAATGACGATTCTAGCATATAAACAATTTTAAAACAATTGTACGAGGAGCTTGAAGTATTCTTGTGAGCATATTGGTTGGAAGCGCTATTGACAATGCAATCCGTCGGCAGGTGTTTGCAGGTCTTGCATCTCAGACGGGGTCGTCTTATGACTGGTTCCTTGAAAGCGCCAATTTTGGCAAGCACTAAAATGACTTTTAGTATCTTATTCCTTCTGTATTTAACTGTTGGGGATTCTGGGGGCATCTTTTAAGGTCGAACATTACTTCCTAAAAGGGGCAGTATTTCCGCAGCATGTTGTTTGTGTTGCAGAAAACGTTTGCAAATTTCGTTTATACCGCTGGTGGCCGGGCACGCTCGTTTCGACGTTGTTGCTTTGGCACTGTGTCCCTTTTTAGCTTGAATGCCCTTTTGTAAGACATAGCGATCGAGCTGACCGGGTGATTCCTGCTTTCTAGGGGGGGGTTTAGTTAATTAAGGTGTTTTATATAGTCTCAATTATCACTGCATACTCTTCTTATTCTGGTAGCCTGTCCGAAAAAGATACCCTGTTTGCAGTGTCGTAGGTGTGGCTAGTGTAGTCTAGGTACCGTTGCCTGTTCATGGGTTTCGTATAAAGCGTTGCTTTCAGTTTACCATTGTCCAGAACAACAGTAGTGTCTAGGAAGTTCACTTATTTATGCGTTTACTGGCATGAGAGTTTATTGATTGGGTGCGAAGAATTAAGATGGGAAAAGATACTATCTAGGGCTTTGCGGCCGTGCTCCCAAATTACCAAGATATTATCTATGTATAGAAGATAAACCTTAGGTTTGTGGGGGAAAGAATTTAAGAGGGAAACTTCAAGTTCTCCCATAAAAATTTTGGCATAGGTGGGCGTGAATGGAGTACCCATGCTGGTTCCAAAAAGTTGAAGGAAGTGAGATGACCTTAACTCGAAATAGTTGACAGTTAGCACTAATTTTCTTAAACTAATATAGACTTCCAACACATGTTGGTGCCGGTTTCCTCCTAAGACCTTTGATGTAGCTTCTATTCTTTCTATGGAAATGTTCCTATAGAGAGGCGAGACGTCAAGCGTGACCAGAAGGTGGTCATTGGGTATTTGTCCACCGTTGTTTATTGCTTTTACCATGCGGGGTTTGCGGCAGCCACACCAAGTAAAGGCTGTGACGTCGGGAGGAGATGCACCCTGAATTGACGAAGTCGAAGACTAGCATTCAAACAAGGTTAGGTTTCGGTTCTGTAAAACAACCTGCTTGACATCCGACGTTATCGCTGGATGGGCATTCTCGATAGGCCGTGTCTAGAGTATCGTCCGACAGTTTTATAAGCACTCCACTATATCGACCTCCACCGGCGTTTTATGACAAAATTGCCTCGTCTGGCGGTACATCGCTCTAGATAACCTAAAGCAAGGCAACCTAGCATAAACATAACATAACCTAACCTAACGCACAAAACTAAATACTTTAAAACACCAAAACTAACCTAAGACACTAAAATTACACTTCAATTAAATAATGGAAAAAAAAATCGAGGTCGGAGCTGGTCTCCAACCACTGACTCTCGGATCAATAAGCTAAGACGAATCTTGTACACTACGACGACAGACTGTTTGGCCGGTGCTAGCCTAGTGTTAAATATTTGAATTTGTTCGGACGGCACTCTAGCCATGCCTGCAACGATCAGCTAGAGTGCCGTCGGACGGCGCTCTAGACACTGCGTTCTCGATATCTCAAAAATCACCATACCGCGCTTCTGCGACGTTGCGGCCGTAAAATGTTTAAAATAAGCCTCCCAGGGTGGCTTGGAATCGTAGCAATCACTAGCCGAATGCTACGCAGTGGCTGAACGCCCTCCGCGTCACCGCGGATGATACATGCCATGCGCTTTCTCCCATTTTTTGAGCTTGCCTCACTCATGCCTGTACCGTAAAAAGCGTTTCCTCTCCAGGACAAGTGCCTGCTGAATATAGCCTGTGGCCACTTCCCGCAAGCAGTTGATGCTGACAGAAAAAGCACGCCAACGAGAACTCGTTAGCAGATCAGTGTCAGTCTGCACGCGCTTTGCGAACTCGCTCGTGGAGCAGTGAACGTTATGGCCCAAACATGGTGACCTCAGTACAGAAAACATCGGCCAAAAACGAAAAAAATTGATCTACAAAAACAAATACATCCTCGGGAGTTCGAAATTGCGACTTTAAAAATACCAAACATAGCGCCCTGAGGAGATTCCGGAGCGGTGCGCCTTGAGAAACGTGCCGCTGGGCTGCTGTTCGGCCACTCACGCTGTGTTAACTCTTTTTTAACCTCTTCAGATTATTTTTTTTTAATTTCAGGAGGAGCCTAGCAGGCGCTACATTGATCCCCAAAGGTTCTTGACTTTTTTTTATTACTAATATGCGCAGGTTTTTGTGCTTGCGAAGGTCTCTAATTGCCGAAGGCCCATGGCTCATTCAGTCTGAAAGAATTTTGCAATATTGTGGGGTGAGACTGCACCTCGAATAGATCTTTTATAATTGCGATGTCTGTTACCCTGCTTTTATTTGTTGAATTCCTAACCGGTCATAATTACCCAAGGTCTGCAAGACGTGCGCACTAAATTTCATGAACTTGTGTTTTGTGGCTGGGTAATTATTTTATGTTAGTGGATGTCCAGCGCGACAATGAACTGTGCAGTTTTAAAATGATCGCGCAATAAAATGTGCCGTGTGGTGCTTTTATGGGTATTAGGGTTGCGAATGCTGATGATTTTCGCCGACTCGACTCAAGTCTTTAAAACATGCCTGTCGTGTGTGCTTTGTGCACTGCAAGGGCCCGAGCCAGGTAGCACGCATGTTCTCGGCCCGGTTCATGCTCCGGCTTCAGCAAACTTTTCTTTGAGCCGTGGCCGCATACATGCAGCGTCTGAGGCCCGAAAGTCATGTTTGGCAAATTATTAATTCATGATACCCAAAAGTGTGCTGCTTGATCGATTACGTTAAATGAAAAAAAAACAAAGTACAAAAATTGCTACTGCGCCGTTAAAAAAAATTCACAGCATATCCACGGGGTGAATGATGATGAGTGGGCGAAGCTCCTGAGGGGAAATCATCGGTAAAACCGTGACTCTTCAGTGAAAGTTCGCCCACTACATGTGTGTCCGAACGTAACGTCTGGAAAGTCTCGCTTAAACCGCGCGTCGGCACCTTGGGGCTGAGCTCGCCTGATGCGTTTTGCAGACGCCTCACGAGCTCTCACTGCATCGGGGTCTGCCTGCCGATACGCGCGCTTTCTCGCCGCTTCCCGTTCTCTGACGTTTTGGAGATCCTCTTCGCGCCGCAGCCGTGCCGCTTCGCGTACGGCAGGGTCCTCGCGCCGTTGCCGTGACGCTTGGGCCTCTCGTTCTCGAACGCTGGGATCTTAGCGGCGTCGTCGCGCAGCCAGACGACACGCTTCGGCCTCCCGCTGTCGTACGGCAGGATCTTGGCGGCGGCGTCTCGCAGCTTCACGGAGCGCTTCTGCCTCGCGGGCTCGCACATCTGCAGCCTTATCCATCGGGCGACTCCGAGCGCGCGTCAACAGCGAACGGATTTTATTACAACGCTCCCCGCCATCTAGTAAACAATCCAAGAACTAAACTAGAAGTAGCCACGCCATCTAGTAAACAATCCAAGAACTAAACTAGAGGTGGCTACATACATACGTCGAGGATGGACAGACCCACGCCCTAAGGAGCTTCGCCCCTAAAAATATTTTCAGATATCCCCTAAATTTCATCTTGTGTATCTGAATATTTATATTGTACGAGGGTCGGGCCAGGTTTTTAAAAAGGTAAATTCAATATGCTCGCTCTATGGTTACGTTTTTAGGTCCGAAACAGCAAACGTTTTCGGGCTCACGTTCAGGCTGTCGTACGCGGAATGACATTTAAAAACAGTCTGGCGGGCTGAGGCCTATTGTATTAAATTTTGGCGGGCAGGGGCAGGGCTCGGGCTTTAATCTAAATATATTGTCGGCTTAAATTGTGACGTGCGAAGTCCTCTAGCATGAAGTAAACTTGAAAAGAAAAAAACGGAAATGTTAGCGCATGTCGGCTGCATAAAGCACGGCGCTGTTGGCTCGGTCAACACGAGCAACATGATAGCGAAATCATCAAACAATGAAGAAAAAGAAGGATTCACACGCTATCCTTTATCCCTAAAGCACGCAACTAGGGGTCATTTTGATTGACCAAATGTGATAAAAATGAGAAAACAGTAAATGCACACGACATAACTACATATACTTTTTTCAAAAGGAACTTGCTATATCAATACCATATTCAACGTTAATACAGCGCGCATTTGCCAAACGTACCAGTGAATAATTCAAACGAAGAAACATTAATATTCCTTTTATTACTCCTAATGAATTATTAATTGTGTCTGTTAAAAACCTCTTGTTTTGAGCAATGCCAAATTTGTTCTTGGTTTGGGCTACATACGGGCGCAAAACTGGCATTGCGCTTCGGCAAGAGTTCTTTTGTAATTCCAGTCTTTTTTCATTTCTTCTGTGTGTTTCATTAGGAAGAAGTGAATGTGCTTACTTATAAAATAATTGAAAAAGTTTTAATGAACAAATAAACTCAGTACCTACAAAATCCGAGCGCACACGATAGCTGCAGTCCGTGAGATCGACCATAATGGGACCATAATCGACCATATATAATGAGATTGACCATAATGGGACAATTAGGGGACATAATGGTGCCGATACCACCATAATTTACCAATGCTGCTCCAGTCCTTACGTAACGCAGGAACATTCGTGTTGTTTTTCAGTGACGGCACTTATTGTAAAATGAAACCGTAATATCTTCAGGAAGAGTGCGGTGAGTTGGTGAGCTAGATCAGCCTTTCGCCTACATTCGTCCTTCTGCATTTCATTGCGATAAGGCTGCGCATTTTATATAGGGCGTGGTGTACTCCGGTTCCGTCATACGCAAATTCTTTACTTCACCGTAAGTCAAATGCAACTTTCATTTTCATTTCGTTGAATAAAGTAGTTAACTTATTTTTCGCGTTTATTCGGGCGTAACTTTATTTTTGAGTGTAGAACACGTCGGTCGCAAATTCCCTTCCGCTCTGATCTCGTCCGCCGCGCGGGCCGGAGGAAACGTAACTTTCTGGTGAAATTACGTCGGACATAACTTTATTTTGTGACTTAGGGTTACGTCTGACATAACTCTAGACACTGCGAATATTTTACTTTTATAGGTGGTCGTGAAGTGTGCAGTTGTAAAACGATCGCTCTATACAATGATGCTGTGTGACTTGGTGATAATTGCGGTTGCGAATCTTGAAAACTTTGCACACTTTTCCAGACTTGACAGAACTTTCAAACACATCTGTCATGTGTGAGGTGTGTATCAAGTTAAGAAAAAGAAAGCGGAAACGTTGCGTTTGCCGGCCTGATTAAAGCACGTGGCTTTTTTCTCGGTACGCCGAACTCGATAGGAAAAAAATGAGCAAACAATGTGACAAAGAAACAGAACTATTGACGTACGCCGGCCAGTCTAAAAAGCACGCCGTGGTTTCGTCAGTTGACACAACACGATAGAAAAATCAGCAGACAACGAAGAAAAAAGTGGTCTGCCCGGTTGAGAAAATGAATATGGAATGAAAAATGAGTAAACAACATAGCTACCTTTTTCTTAAGGACCTTGCTATAATATTACCATCATCAACGCGATTACAGAGCGCATTCGCCACACGGGTGATGCATTTACACGAAAAAATAACTGCTGCCCCTCGAAGAGTGCCCACGGGCCATGACGCACGCCTGGCCGCCACTTCCCCAGGCAAAAAAGTGCTCGTGCGGAGCACCTGAGCGCCACCTAGTGTGGTTGACACAAAGTGCCTTATTCGGCGGCGGCCGATTTTCCCACTACCGAAGTATTCTAGTTCTATGTAGGTAAAGTTCCTATTGATTGTATTTCCTTAGTACCTATATTGACTTCGCTGACTCTTCTCCCGCCTTCAAGCAGCCTTAGATTTTCCTACTAGCGTACCAGCCAACGAAGCGTCGCATGTGCGTTTGTGCAGCTCTTGTGTGGAGCGACCGGGTTTTGCAGCTAGATACAGTGTACAAACTAATAAAGTGAAGAGCGGAACATAATATTATTCCATCCACCAACGTGTAATGACTTCGTTTAAACTGAGCGAACGAATTGCGACAACCCGTGGGCGGTCAGCGGACTGATCGCGGGGCCGACTTACTTTGCCGGAAGGTCAGCGAGCCATGCAGTAGCTCAGTCAATGTTCAAATCAAGTCATCTCCTCATGACGTAACTCAAAAACTCCACACTGGGTGAGGATGCAGAGAGCAAGACAGCATTTTCGAATTGATTTTTCTACTAAATAAATGCGGGTAAACGCGCTCAGAATGGCCAAAACATGACCGATGAACTCCGGACCACAATTGGCGCTAATAATCACGCAATGTCTACACATCACTTCAGTGTCCCTTTAATGTCTTAATGTTACAAATATACGTTTCATATTGTCGAAAAATGTTCTGTCTTTGAGGGTTTCGCACACCGCGATTTGGGAAGCAGTGTCCAAACCGATGTTCTTATGTATAGATTGTGACACCCCTGGACCAAGCGAAAATGTTTTCTGGTAATATGGTGGTAGTGCTTTTTCCTTACGTAGACCACCTCTAAAGGAGAAACCACAGATCCCCATGTTTCCGGCCCCCTCCCCTCCCCAAGAAAAAAATGAGGGTACGGATAAACTATAGCACGGTCCACATGAAACCTGAGATGCCTCGGTGTTCCCATATGGGGATATCTAAACGTCTCAAACGCCGTTTAACGATTGTGTAAAAAGGTGAACAGTGCCGTTTTGAAATATGAAAGAACCCCACATTTTGCTTCAGGCAATAAGGATGTACGCAGGGTCGCTGGCCTATAGATGGAAAGGTGGCTAGTGAAACTTTCGAAGATGTAAGTGAGGTTAGTACTCTGGCAATCACCACATAAAAAGTAAGATAACTTTTCCACCTATCCTAGCTTAGGAACAAGCCTCTGAGGTATGGAAAGTTATTTCACCACAATGAGCCATTTCATCATACCCTGAAGAAAAACTAACATGGATACAGGAGGGGAAATTTAAGCAAATGTGTCTTAAACGAATTTAAATTTTTTATGTAGTTTTCTTTTACTGTGTGCGTATTTCATAGTTTTCTTCTTGTTTTTTTTTCTTTTTCCTCGTTTATGTTCGTGCCCCCTAATGAATCCCTCCCTCCACCGCTCAAACGACTAATTTAGAGGCCTAATCGGAATGATATAAATTCTTGGTTTGGTTCACGTCTGCCGTGTTTTAGTTCTTGCGAGCCTGTTGCATGTCCCCCCCTCAAAACGTGCAAGTGCTATCCACGTTGTAGAGCAAATTGTACATAGACCCTGCTATTTTTAAATTTATTCTATGTGCCCGCCTGATTTAAGAGGTGTTTGGAATTCGCTGGGAGAAGCTTCGCCTCTATAGACGACGATATGTGTCTATGGGGGCAATGCCTACAGCGGACTATAAAAGCGCCTGTCTTTATTTATAGGCCTGCCTTGCACAGGTCTGCTCAATCAATGGCACCTCCCTACCGTTACCGAGCGGCCCCAATGCGCCACTGGATTCTTCGTGCTCACTTCCTGCGCAAGTGACCGAGGAGCAATGCCCTGCCACGCCTGCTTACTTCCACGGCGATCATCTGCTTCAGCGACTGCTGTCTAACAACCCACCTTGTCATCGACATCGGCGCCTAAATACCCATATAACAACAACCCGGCGGCCCACGTCTTCAGTGGGCTTGGGAGATGAGCTCCCATGTGGTTCCCTCAAGTTTTCCTCTGTCTATCACAGGTTGGTTCTCGACCTTCTTTGTTTGCTAAACGCCCTAGCAATGTAATCTTGCTGCTTCTCCCAAGCACGCGAATCATTTGTGACATTGTTGGTGAATGCATTTTTGTTGAAAAGCTGTTACTCTTTGGTCGGGACATCGAGGCGTATACTGGCCTTCTTCATAATGTCACTGAAACGGTGCCCCCTGAGGAATCGTGTGAGAATAGAGACGTCGTGTCTCTGTTGAAGTCGTTAAATGGCAAATCTAATAAAAATCACGTTGAAGTGCTTTCCCAACTGAACGAGGTGACGAAAATCCAGTTAAACCTTAAAAAAAACAGACATTAACGAAAGACTTCTGGTAGTATAAGAAAAAATGGTGGCGTCTGAAGGATGCCCACCGCCCGGACTTTCTGGTTCGGTCGATGAAGCAGTACGCCGTGAAACGGACCCAATTATGCGTCACTTGGTGAATTTGAAAATAGGTTACGTAGTGAAAACCCTATTTTTAATAGGCACCCGATAATCAGACTGAACCATGGGTTAAAACAGAAAATAAAATTCGCAAAGTGCTCTTTATTGTAGAAAGGCCGCTTTCCGGAGGGGCAACCGAACGCGCCCATAGACTTGGGAAGCTTAACCACGACAAGCCTACACCAGTTGTAGTTAGATTTTCCAGTTTCAAGATAAAAGGCTTGGTGTTCTCATCACAGTCGAAGCTGAAGCTTTGTAATGTAAGCATAACCGATGATATCTGCGTTGGAATTGGAAAGTTGCGAAAGAAGCTGATTAAATTCGGCAATGCGACCACACAGCCGTTCTCACTGCACTACAATAAAGTCTTTACGAACAAGAAATGTTACATTTATGTACAGTCTTCTGAAAGTGTGTGGGAAATTAAAGACCATAAAGATGATCCCTTTGTACACAATGCTGCTACCGCAGAACGCTCAACTACAAACACAACCCTGTAGTCATAGCTGCGCCGTGAAATAAGGTAATTTCTCCCAAATAGTCACAGTGTCCTAAATAAGCGTGATCCTCTATACTCATTCATTGAAGCATGTACGGCAGATGTACTTGCATTACCTGAGACCTGGATATCTGCCAAGGTGTCTTAGCTAAATTTAACAATTGTCAAAAGTCTTCATTTTTATCGTTGTGATCGAGGCACTATAGCGGTGGGAGCGGTGCTCAATGCTATGACCGACTATCCTCAGTCATTTTCTGTTTCAATTTCATCTCATTTGGAAATTGTCTGCGCAAGTGTTAGCATAAAAGACCATGACGCAATATTTTGCGTTTGTTGCAGACGACCAAACGCCCCTCATCATTTTGTAATGACTTGCATGAAGTGATTATTAACATTAAAATTAGGTTTTCCAAAATTGTCCATTGTTCTTTTGGGAGATTTTCATTACCCTAAAATAGTTTGGACACAAAGCTATCCTGGAGTTTTAGGCTCATAACAAAAAACTTCCGAATTTCTAGATTTGTGTTCAACCTTTATTTTTTACAACTCGTGACCCAACCGACCAGCACGTCAATAACGAGAGCTAGTGTGCTTGGTTTTGTCCTCACCACTTCTTTTAATGTTGTTTGCTCACTCGATTGCACCCCAGGGATCAGTGACCACTGTTTCATCCTTTTCTGTAATAAAGTGAACGCAAACAAAACACGTGGTAAGCCAAAGTACGTTCGTGATTACCAAAGCACGGACTTTTTGTCGATTACTAAGGACTTAGAGCTAATTTTAATGATTATATGGCTATTTATTTTTAAAGAAATGTAGCAACAAATTGCGCTCTGTTCAAATACAAACTGCGTTCCTTAAAGAATACGTGTATACCAGTACAAATGATTTATTGCAATCATCAGTCCCGGTGGTTCAGCGCTACTCCTAAACTTCTCTCAAATAAGAGGAAAATGATATTCCACAAAGCAAGACACAGCAATAAACAAACCATGTTGTCCGCGTATCATACTGCAACTTAGAATTTACCCACCGCGGTGGTTCAGTGGCTAAGGCGTTGCGCTGCTGAGCCCTAGGTCGCGGGTTCGATTCCCGGCCGCGGCGGCCGCTTTTCTGATGGAGGCGAAAAGGAAAAACGCCCGTGTGTACGAGATTTTGGCGCACGATAAAGATCCCCAGGTGGTCAAAATTAATCCGGAGTCCTCCACTACGGCCCGCCTCATCGCCTGCGTTGCGTCGGCGCGTTAAACCCCACAATCAATCATCAACTTAGAATTTCGAGATGCTGCTCTAAGCGTAAAATGTGTCTTTTTCAATGATTCCCTCCTTTTTTTATTGTAAAGAACAAAAAGTTCTACCACAGCATTCATGGCTCGAAAACAAATTTTATATTTCTATTTGACGTAAAGAGCGCAGTTATACGCCATTCTGAAAGCTGCCTTCTGTTTAATGTAGCATTGGAAAAAGTTTTTCTACCAAGTCAGCCCAATCCTCATTCATATCCCGGTGGTATCGCAATATTTACTCGAATGGAACCACTTGTAGAATACTGGATTGGAATATTACCACGAATCACCAAGTTAAAGCTTTCCTCACAGTCAGGGTTGATGAAATAAACTCAAAATTTCTGAAAAACACTGAGCTTTGTAGTTCCATATTTCTTGAACTTTTTACTCAAGCGCTTATTTCTTCTGTTTTTCCTCGCGATTGAAAAATAGGAAAAGTGGAGCTATTTTTCAAGTCTGGTGATGCACGTAACCCCCTTAATTATCGTCCCGTACCATTGACTATTCGCCCTTGCAAGATGTTTGAACATATCATTTACTTAATCCTGGGACATTCCTTGAAAACAACCCTTTTTTTTTCACCATGCCACCACGGATTTCGAAAATCTGTTTGTTGGCTAACTCAGTTATTTTTTCCACAAATGAACTTTTCTGCGCTATTTGTTATGGGCATTTAATGTTATATATTTTTTTTATTTTTCGAAGGCATTTGACCTCGTCTCTCCGTAGCTGCTCTGTCAACAACTACGTAGTGTAAACTTCGATTCCCCTATTCTAGCCTGGGTTTAAAAAATTACACATCTCCACGCCGTGAGCGATGCCGCGGGTGATAAGCACTGGGACCGAATTTTTGTATTTACTGTGTGATGAGCGTCATCGTCCGTGCGTGATGCTACACTCCGAGTTTTGAATTGTTTGAAGTGCAGTAATGCACTTTAATGACAAGCGTCCCCCGGCTCTGGGTTCGCTTCATATTTTTTGCCATTTTACCGCTGCTTCCCACACTTTCACCTCCGCGTCCGCTTGACGCTTCAGCCGTTTTGCTGAAGCTTCCCGCGCTTTCGTCTCCGGTGACGCTTGTTGTCTTCGTAAACGTTGAGAAGCAGCATGACGCTGTTTGTGTTCTTTCCCATTTATGACGGAAAGAGGATCCGTAATGGCTTAACGCGCTTATATACGCGTTTTATCGGAGGGCCCTACCGTGTTTGAGCGTAGCGCTCTCTCGTGTAGCGCGCTGTAGTCACCACTTGCACGCCGGAGAACGCAAGAAATACGTACATTGCGAAGTCCTAAAGTCCGTCGCACCTAAAACTTTTTAACCGGCAAATCACAGTTTGTTACAGCCAATGACAACGATTCCACTTTCTATCCTGTTTCCTCCCACGCACCCCAATATTACGTGCTCGGTCACTCTTGCTTCTCATTTTCGTGAATGGGCTGCTTAACGCCAATACATCGCACATTATAAAATTTGCAGGTGACTGTGTTTATACAGAGGGAATTCTTCTACGGCTGACTTATAAACACTACAGTCTGACCTTAATGAACATCAGACGATTGCAACCGCCTGCCAAGCGTGATAGCTAATGTCCCCGATGCGCGTTTTTTCTCGGCAATCGAACGAAATTTACCCCAGCTATAATAGTGACCTCTCATGTGTTTATTGCTTTGTGCTTTTGTATATTTTAACTTATCCTGGCATTGGCAACTTCTTTTGCTATTTTGCACATGTGTGGTTGTGTGCGTTACCCTATTTTGCCGCACTATGGCCCTTTCTTTGCAGTGGTATTTTTATCTACCCTGTGTATTTACATATATTTGCACACAGTTTCAGTGAGTTGTTCGCGTTTTTGTACTTATGGCTTGGCATTTCTCCTAGTGCAATCTTCCCTTTTATGCAGTTCTTTCTCCCAATATTTGTACCGAAATCTATTCCCTTCTGTAACGCGGATTAGGGATTCACGATACCGATATATTCAAAACATCATAAATACATAAATAGAAAATAATTAAATAAAAAATGAAATGTGAAAACAGTGTGTTTTTTTAATTTTAGCCTTTGCACGTTTGATGTACATACAGACGTTTTCCAAGTTTCTGCTGCATAAACTGTGTTGAAGGTCTAGCTTCTTTTTGGCCTCATCTTTACTTTTGGCTCTATGTTAATGTTGGCTAGTACGATGAATTTCTTAGTTAGTCATCAACTAACTTGCCTAGCTTAGCGCCTTAGTTGCACTTTTCAGAACGTGAATTAGCGCTTCACTGTTAATTTTGTGGAAAATGGAACTTTATTAGGCTTTCCAGAAGTGTCGGCCATGAAATAAGGAGCAAACAACTGTACATTTGTTTATTGCCTTGCTGAGGCCCATACGTAAACGCAACTTCAAAGAACTGGCCGAAAGAAATTACCCTTGCATTCACAATTTTCAGCACAGGAGTAATTGGGCATGACTAAGCGAGCTTCAGAACTCATTTCTTAGTTTTGTATTTTCCTTATGTCTTGAATCGCTTTCCTTCAAGTCGACGTTCAGCGTACTTAAATACTGTGACGACTGCGGACCAGAGTACTGCATCGCTAGAGAGTGGAGGAGAAACACAGCACCATGTTATTTCAATTTTTCGTCTTCATGATCATTCGCTTGACTGCTTGCGACCGCAATAAAAGATTGGTCTACACGACGTCCTGCTTGTATGGTAAGCTGAGCATTCCTCCTAATATGCAACTTTTGTAGCGACGACTAACAATCCCCGACAACCTAAAGTAGAATTGACACTTTGATTGCCCTCAAAGTTCCCATTCAATATTGTTCGTAAACAATACAGGATACGATGCCCAGAACCAACATTGGGTATTTTTTGTTCCCAGCGTATCCAGCAGAAAAATACACTTCCCAAGTCATCACAATCAACGCCATAGATTATTCAAATGTCGTGTCGTCGGCAGCAAGAGCAAACGGTATAAAAAACGTGGCTGAAACCGGAGACTGCGTTTGGCAAACGTTGATGTCGCTTTTCTGTTAACACTTGAGAGTTGAGTTATATTATGTGGACTACCTTCACGACGTGTTCAATAAAGCAGAAACGGGGCACGAGATTGATGTTTGTGTGGTGCACTATTAGAAATGAGGTGAAACACAGGCGCCAAACCCGTATAGACAAAATAATATATTTGTATTGGTTTTTTTACACGGCAATGAAGAATTTTTTTGGTGCATAAAAATATAGCAATCAATAATGAAAATATTTACAGAGGTTTAGGTTTGTATACTACAATGATGAGACGTAATTGTGCTCACGAGCTATCATATCTAATACACATCAGTCTTCCTCTATTTCTCGGAGAAGCCTGTGGTAGTGGATAATATTATACCTGCGGCCCCCGAACTGAAACTCATAAAACTCTGCCTTAGGAACTCTTCAAACATGGGGACATTGTGATGACAGGAAGGGTAGGAGGATAGAAGGTCATCTAGAGAAGTATATACAGCTATTCTAACCGGAAACTGTCGCTTCAGAAAATTCACGAAGTTCATTTTAATAAAGGGAGTAAAAAACAAATAAATACCGAGAAATGATTTCCGGCAAAGTTAAAAACTATTCAGGCAGCTTCATTGACAAAAGACCGTGTGCAAGGAAATGTTTCGCATTCCAGCCACTTGATAGTGGCGCATGAGATCGTCGATTTCAGGTATACGGTAATAGATGAACATGTGTTGTTTGTGGAACAGACTTCACCAAATTTGGAGGTATAGTTCCAACGGAAACATCTTTCAAGTGGAAGTGCGCAATGTTATGATAAAAACACGATGTGCTTGGTTAGGGGTGCACAATTAATGTGTTGAAGAGGTACAAGGATATAATTATGCTGCTGCTTGATCTGACTACGGATACAAGAAACTCTGACCTATTCAAGTGTAGTGCGAGGTGGACAAAACTATAGATAAAAGTATTCTAAATGCAACATGCGAGGTAGAGATATTAGTTATCTTGTTGTATGAGGACTGTGTTTTACTCAATACGGGAGAAAACAAGGACAATCTTCTATGTTTTAGAACCTTGCAGGCAATTTGCACCAGGGATACCAGGTGGTTATTATTTACAGGCCATGAGAACACATGCAATCACCGCCCCCGCCTTAAAAAAAACGCAGTGAAATGTTCTCCTTGCGTACGGATGGGGGTGGGTAATATACAAGAACCTAGTTTGACACAGCAGGTTTTTCGTCAAGGTGCCATCATTCGTCATAAAGCGGCTGCTAGTTAAATGTGCATCTAACGGTGATATAAAATGAAGTTCACTTGTTCAGAATGACCCCCTTTTATATCTTCAGGCAATGTCAGATGCACCTGAGTTTGACGTACCAACCACACCTTCGTACTGTCTAAGCCATGTGAGGAACACGGAGCACACCTTCACAAAAATAAGAATTGGTCACCATTTGGTGACACTTCCCATATCGGGGCAGACTTTACCTCTCTGGTGTGCGCAAATTCAGAACTAAATAAATGAATGACCGAAAGGACGAACCAACGGACGAATGAAGGAATATTCAATGCATGAACTCTTCAAAACAAATTTGCTCTTTTAAACGACGAAAGCGAGAGTACCGTAGGGAAGCTAAATGACAACCTAATACTGTCAACCACAGAAACTTCAGCAGCTGTATGGGAAGCAGCATGTAGAAATAAACTAAATAACAAAAAAACAAATGAACTAATTGCTAATTGTGAGAACATGAAAGAGTCAAGTATGGTGCATGAAGTTGAGCTGGCACACCTGTGTAAAATGATTAACACATGTAAACAAACGACACTTGGGCATATACCATAGCAGTGATCGAGGAACTGCTGCAAATAGGACGAAACTACCAAGCAGCAAAGCGGAACCTAACAATTCGCAAAGAGAGAATCTACGCCCTCCGAGAGGACTAGGATAATAATACGTGTATTATGAAGGAGATAACAAAGATCGCATATCGATTCTACGGCAGATTGTGTGCCACTGATGTTACACTAAGGCAAACCACTGAGAGCACATGCTTATATTGTGGTATCCCACTAGCGACCAAAGGGGAAGTAGAAATGCTCTTACGGGCACGAAAAGAGGAAAACCTGCGGAGGACGACGGCATCACCGAGTTCTTTTGAAGGAGGAAAAAAATATGGTAAATAAAACTCTTGCTGCACTATTTTGTGAATTCGTGAGTACTTACCAAATGCCCAAAGCCGAAAAATTCATAAAAAGGGAGATACCAAGCCCGAAAGAATTATAGACCAATTCCACTACTCTAAGTTTTTTACAAGCTGTTTCCAAAGCTATACTTTGCCGCATAGGTTACAACCTGTAATTCCAAGCACCCAGAGACTGGTTAGGTTTAGGGAGGGTTACGCAAACATAAATTAAAAACATGTTGCCATCCAAGCGATAAAGCAAACGGAAGAATGCTGTAAACCCTTTTTATATAGCATATATAGGCTACGATAACTCATTTGACTAAGTACACGCCACCGCAGTGCTAATGGCAATTAAAGACCAGGGAATAGAAGACACTTTCAATATAATTAGCGACGACAAACAGCGTAGCCGTGTTAAAACCATTGAAAGACGACGAAATACACGAGAGCTACTTAAGAGTTCTAGAAGATACATGTATAATGAGTGTATAGGCACGATAACACTCTGCCAGCAAAGCAATAACTTGGCCATCCGAAAAGGGGTATGACAGGTGTGGTGTCGCGTCGGCGAGAGCCCTGAAGTTTGAAGCAGGAGATGCACGCTCGCGTCGAAGAGTCAAGCCAAAGAGACCAATGTATTCAGTTTATTCAGCCCCCTGGTGGTAGAATCAGTTGACATCGAAACCGAAACCGAAGCGGAAAACACAGAGATACTACAACACCCAAATACCATCTCCCCAAACTTCTCATAGCTTGTCTGCAGAGGGTATCCACAAAGATTGAATAAGAAAAGATACAGGAAATACTTGAGCCATTTTAGGTTAGCAGGTGCCATAGTCCTGCTCAGTAAGACTGCAGAACATCTGCAAATAATGATTGAGAAACTGCAATCAGAAAGCGCGACCGTGAGGCTAGAAATAGATATGAGTATATTGTGAAATCCTGTGACTACGCTCCCAGTACTTTGTGTTATGTTACCGGCACTTCTCCACAATCCCCCCTACCATACGTTCTAGCCCCGATCGGCTCGACAGCATCATTACCTGTTAATATACATCATCACCCCTTGGTCATCTTCTTTGGCCCCACTGTCGGAATAAACTGCCACGGAACCCGCAGTTTCTCAAGTGATGGAGCATGCGTCTTGACGTTATTCGGCCCTCATCAAGTCATTGGTCTTCCTGCTGGAGAAAAAAGATGGTACCGTGCGTTTTTGTGTAGATTATCAGGCCTTCAACAAAAGTACCCGAAAGAATGTGTATCCCATGCCCCGCATCGACGACGCCCTGCACTGCCTTTAAGAAGCCGAATACTCTTCGAGCTTCCACTTACAATCTGCCTGCTGGCGGATACTGATGCCCGAGTCCGACAAGGAAAAGACAGCGTTTGCTACCACGTGCGGCCTTATCAATTTAATGGCAAGCCGTTCGGTTTGTGCAATGCCTCGGCAACTCTTGAGAAGATGATGACCTCGGTGCTGAGGGGTGTGAAATGGAAGATCGCTTACTGCTATCTTGACGACGTCGTTGTCTTTTCCTCAAGCTTCGCTGAGCATTTGCAATTCTGGACTTCAGCTAAACTAAAAAAATGTCGTTTTGCGACCAAAACTATCAAGGTACTCGGCCATGTCGTAATCAGGGACGGGATACGACCCACTACTGGGAAAATCGCTGCCGTTGTCGGATTTCCGCATCCATGCCAACAAAAAAATGTACCTCGTTTCCTCGGGTTGGCATTGTATTTCCGTCACCTTGTCCAGAACATTGCCACCGCTGCGACTCCTCTCAACCCGCTCCTACAGTCGGGCACAGCTAACGTTTGGTCGAATGAGCTCCAAGAAGTCTTTGAGGCACTGCAAACCACCTTAACTTCTAGCCCGGTACTCTGCCATTTTGATAAATGCAAGCCTATTATCGTCCACACAGACGCAAGTGGCCACGAAATCGGCCACGCAATCGGACGACAGGAGTGTTTAAAAGTCAAGAAAAGAGGCCATCGCCCTACAATGAACCAGAGTAGCACATCATGACCATATTGTAGCGATGAATGGTGGAACTTCCGCGAAATTTTTATATTTGTGGAAAGACGGGGTGTCACAGGATTTTGCTGTTTTCGCTCATTGTGGGTTCTGGTTTTTTATTTCGGATTTGCCTAATTATGTCCGACAAGTTACCTCCGTTTAACGATGTCATAGCGATTACAAGCGGAACTTTCTGTACAAACGGAACTTTCTGCCAGTTCTGTATTTTTGTCGAACTTCAGGGTGGTACACGGTCCTGCTCGGGGGCTTACTCAGCAAAAAGGTGCTACGCATTTATGCTACACATATATATACACCATAGTAGGAATATGTCATTGCCGATTGACTGATAAAGCTGAGGCTACAATTTATGACTTGCATAGGCCTCCTCCCTGTCAATGAAAATATTCAAGAGGTTTGTTTTCTGGTAAATAAGGTCCATATAACAAGGCATTTTACATAAGAAATTACCCTTGAACGTAGTGAACAGCTCGTTTCTATCAATATTAGCATAACATTCGCGAACTTGATACGAAGTGCGAAGACGCCCCTTGACCAGAGTTTGCGACATATATTATTTTTCACAGTGAAAACATCTCATTACTTCAAATAATTTGTTTGTTGAATCTTTTTGAGCACTTTGCAATGAGATAATTCAGTGGCAAGTTTACAAAACTGGGAAGTGTATTCTGTTCCTTACAAATGGCTTGTTACGTACCATAGAACTATAGGCTTGATATAAATGTAGTCTACGTTTTCGTCAACTTGTCATGTTGCGGTAGTTTATTAAAGGAAGTATTCCTTCCAGGCCAAGCAGTTGTTCCCAAATTGCGCACGTTCTATGGACGTGACATTTCCCCCAGACAAGACACTCTTTGAAGGCCTTCTAAAGGGCGACTTTGTATGAGCGTTGTATCGTAATCTGGCCGTTCTACGTTTAATGTTTTGTCCTCTGCAATGTGTTCTATGTTTCAGTGCGCACAATAGCATTGCAGACTGCATAACCAGGTGTAAATATTTCGCAGTGCGAGTGTTCTGCGTTGTTTCAAACGGTCGAACACACGCCGGCTACTCAAAGATGACATAACTGTCAGTGTGTCAATATGTACCAATCTGTCTGACACACTGCAGATATTCGGTGCAGTTACCAGCGTTTCTGGTTCTACATATATGCTTTTTGCGTTCATTTGCGTAGGTGAGAGGGCAGCGACCAAATAGCGCTTGGTTCACAGCTTGCCGTTCATTGTTATGGCGTAAAATTTTTGTGTGGATTCAGGGCTAATCGCCGACTCACAAGTACTAAAAAAGTGGCATCATTAAATTTCAGTCTTCAGATTAGAGTGCTACAAATGCAATGCCACATTATTCTCGCTAATGTTTTTTTCTATAGTTCAACTAAGATCGTCATGGGTAGCTCCTTGGTTTGTTATTTAGAGAACATGGTAAGTATGCTTGCCAAGAATATTTGACTAGCAGTGGTACAAACAAAATTATTATTTCTTTGGTTATTCAATGTATGTTTCTTTTTTATGAACGCAGGTGTTAAAGACCGGGCCTCATCATTATTCCGATGTAGTAATTTCTAACGGAGAGGCAGGAGCAGGCATACAAACCCCACTGATAGGGGTGCAGTGGTCTCACCGCGAGCGGACTGGCGGAGAAGGGTACCTAAACGAACATATATAGCTCAAGTGGTCTTGAACAGGCGGTTTCCAGACTCTTCTGCTTGCGGAGGGCAGGGATGGAGGGGAGCCTGCCACCGCTTGGGTTTAACTGCCCATGCCTTTATGGCAACAGAAGAATTTGCAAGGCGATAGTGCTTGCATTTTTTGGCGCGCAAGCTATGACGTTCGAGGCGGCACAAAAAAACCATAGCTTTGCTGTTTCCGCAGATGTGACACCCTGTGCCACTGTGCCTAAATTTGCGGAATTTTTCTTCTGTATTTATTTCTCCTTTTGCCCCTGCGGAATAACGCAGATAAAGGAATCGTTCAGGCCCAGGAGGGTGTAATTACGGGAGAAAACATAAACGGAAAACCTCAGGCAAGCATCTCTTTCACCGTGGTGACAAACGAGGAATTTCAGAACCTGGAAGTTCGCATAACCTATGGGATATGGCCATGGAATACACGTCAGGAGTGAGTGTTCATATATTTACTGCAATAATCTGATGCTCTTGTAACTCGTTGCGCGGAGACGTGTGAGTGAATGAGTTGTTTGAAGGACACAGCTAGTAGATTGGCGTGTCTGCTACTGCAGAGAGAAAAGTTGAGATTGAGCTTGATATCTTCCAGGGGTTTTGCTACATGAGTTTACAGTCCGTGCACTGTGTTTATGTTACCTTCTTCCTGGGCAGTAAGACTTAATATTTATTATCTCTTGGGGTACCTCGGCTTATTCTTTTTTTATACCGGCAGTAGAGGACCAAGATATACACGTACAGCCATGCTGCTTGATTAAAGGTTGAGCGCTAGTTTAAACCACTTTTTCTTGTCTTATACCCTTCTACGCTCTACAAAATAAGTAGAGGTCATGTTGCCCACAATTTTTTTTTTATTTTGACAATATAAGGCCAGCGCCCTTCTGACCCTGCCCTGGCGAGATCGTTACACAAGTCAAACCACTTCGCCAAACATATAGACGGCCGCCTCTTAATCTTCATTCGCGGGATATTTTTCAAATTTCTTCTTCCGTACACTAGCGTGGACGCATGCTTGTCTAGAGCTATGAGGCGCAATTTAGGCAGTGTAATCTGCAGGCTCTCGCGGAGGATTTGACGGCAATTCCCGTAGCCTGGTAACTTTAAAAAAAATAATCAGCGTAATATTTATCATCTTGTATAGCCTAACATTTGGTCCTAAAACTTCTTTCCTTCAAAATGGAGACCTCCCGCCATTGTATTGCTCTGTTATTTCCAGCTGCCTCAATTTCCAATCAACATCTCTCTAACTACTTGCCTGCAATTCAAAGGGCTAGCGCTGAATCTGAACTCCTACATCCTTCGGACCGACGTTCCTGGCATGCACAAATATCATAACAGTGGGCATTGTTTAATCGCCAAGGCCCCGGTCCTCCAATTACCAGTGATTCTCATATTGATAAGTGCAACTTAATTTAGTTTCATATCTCTGGTTAGGTCGCTTCGAATTACTTTCACCAACGCAGTGAGCCTTTAAGGCGCAGTGCCTGTCAACCTAGAGGATAGTTCTCAAAGGCCTTGTATCCTACTTATGTACTCCCTTAATACCTGCCCTTACCACAGAGGAACAGGTGGCGTGCGCACTACCTCTGTCGTGCGGTATCAGATGCTCTAGAAAAAGCGGCTGATGGCCCGACCCAGACATAATCTTCCGAAAGGCAACCCTTTCATTCTCCCTTAGCTATAAAACCCTGCTTCATCCTCAACCGCGCAAGCCTTGCCATTGTTTTCACTGCATGTGCATATACTGCAATTCCTGCCTTTTCAAGTAGGACAATAACTAAGCGCGATCACTTCTTTCCAGATAACTTCAGCTTAACTACCCCTACGTGAGTGCCTATATTCGAAAAACATGCACCTTGGTTAACGCTGGAATGCTGGTTCAGCAATCATTTTACAGAACGTCTGCAAATAAATAGAATACAACAGTGCCGGGAGGAATTTTTAACAGCAGCGGCAGAAATTGTGGCAACCAACCACAGAGCCTGCTTTTGTATAAGTGCAGATAGATGGGAAACAAAAATGTAGGTGTATTTGTGACCATTGGGGAAGTACCTAGGAATGTGGATGAATGTCACAAAATTACTGAACGACTGGACATTCTTGCGACAAGCCTATGCAGCATCCTCCTTCAAAAAAGGAGTTGTAATTTTTTTCCAATTCATTTATTCAGTTTTAAATAAGTATAGCACTCATGCTTGTTCAGTAAATGAATTTTTTGCAAAACGCACTGCAGAACATTGAAGGGGAGCTGAAATAGGGACTCGTAATAACGGAGGTGATAGCCATGTTGGACAGGTACAAAGAAATTACATCTGTATAAATAATGCGCCGTTCCCTACAAATAAGAGAGAAATTTTTATGGGCGGCCTAAGTCTGGGGCCTACGAGTTCATGATGTTGAAGTAAACCGAGCAGTGCAAATGTTCGCTTTTTTCAGTCCCGCTTCAATTTGCTAGCACTCTTCGACATACACCAATGGTACTTAGAAGCCCTTAATACCAAAACATGAATGACCTCAAATTTAACTATGCAACGCCCGATTGTGGAAGATGTGGTATGTGGCAAGTTCAAACGAGTCATTTCCGAAACTGTGAGGACCAAACCTACGTGGTTGTGATGCGAAAGATATCAGCTAATAGGAAAAAAGGAATAAAATTGCAAACAATTTCTGGGGTGAAGAAGATTAAATTTCTCAGGTAAAATCTGCGGTCCTTGCGAAGAACCTAACGTACAAGTTAAACGGCTCCTAACTACTTCCAACGGCTCCCAACGGCTCGAAGAATCAGCGGCAACTGCAGGAGCAAGAATGAAACTTTGTCTGACGTCAACTGTGTCAGAAAACAATGAACCCCATCTAACGAGTAACCAACCCCTCTTCACGTAAAACAGGGATGCATGCAAAGCTCGACAACTGCGAAAACGAAAAGGAACCAACCGGAGACGCAACGACCGCATAACATAAACGAAAACGCCAATGCAAGATGAAAACGCCAGGGCCGAAATCAACAGTCCAAACACACGATCGACCAAAACGAATCCCTGTCACTGCACTGAGCTTTGCCTAAACGCACATATTGGGTGAAGGTTATTTTAGACCATTTTTACAAAATTTTCTCAACTTTTGTGTTGTTTATTGAATGCCACTCCATCGGAACTAGCCCCGCGCGGGGTAGATATGCCGCGCTAGAACGTATACTTGGCGAGGATAGCGACCGACCTCGTCTTGGAGGTGGCATAGCGCGCGACAACGTCCAAGCTCTGTCACTGGTTTCTTCGTAGATCAGCTCGTAGATCAGTTCGGCATGGCATTTCTTTGTAGAGAAATGCCATGCCGACGAATGTAAGCGTTGTCGCCGGGGCGATCTGGCGGTGAGGATGGAAGAGCAAGCCCGCTACACCAAGCGCATGAGCTGAGACACTGTGGTACACAACCCTGCTGTTCCAGCCTCGACCACAAAAAAGCATTGTGTGGGCTATACCTGCTAGGGAACTCTCATGACATCTTTCTACATACTTCAAATACATCGCTTACCCGGATCTCATCGTTCATCAAATCTTTTTCATAAAGCCACGCGACTTGTTTTGGCTGATCTTACGACATTTATCCCCGTCCTGTCCCCCTTGCTTGCACCTACCTCGGCTCTTAAGGCGATCCTCTCAAAGCTCGTAGGTCATTTCGGACAGCCGTAAGCGCATTGACCCACGCACGTGACCATTCCCAGTCCCGTGTCCCCGATACATTACCCGCCGAGACCACCCAAGCTGACCAATGGCGACCCAATCCAAATCCAAGACGTTTCTTCGCCCAGTTCCCCATCGTGTCTACAGAGGCTTTGGACATTGCTTCACCACGTCGGCACGCGTTGCTGTTCCGGTCCCGTTGCTTACCAAAACTGTCATCCTCATACGGGGTGGCGTGATCTCATCTTCCTTGTCATCTGATCTAGCATCCTCACCTCATCCTTATGCGCATTTACTGTGATCCTGATTGGGTCCATGCCCTTCGACAAACTGGGAAAGTATCAAGAGGAGGAGCGGAGGAATAAATGTTTATTCAACGAGTGCTGGTGCTGTCAGGGCACCCGCCCGGTGGGGGGCGTCCCTAGTCCAGGATGCCCTGGCCTTGGCTGGCAGCCCAGGCCCTCTTCACCAGTATACGCAGGGTCGCAGGGTCTGGACTTTTCAGGCAGGCCACCCACTGCTCGTAAGAGGTGGAAGAGTTGGGGGGTAGGCCTGAGGTTTGTCCGCAATCCCATACTTGGTGGTATAGCGTGCCCGGCAAGGGGCAGAAATTGCTGGTGGCCGGGTATATGGTGGAGTAGATCGCGTGAAGAAGGGTGCGATGGAGATAGGAGTTGGTTTGTATCCTTCTCAGACTGGTGGCTTCTTGTCTCGATAACTGGGGATGTGGAGCCGGGAATATTCTTCTGCCTTCGTGAGAGCTGGCCAGAATGTCGCCATATTTGACAAGATGTTCTGTTTTGGGAGCAGCAGGCGATGTTTGTCCCTCGTAGATAATGGCTCGATGTACGTGCGCGCGGGCAGCGGCATGGGCCGCCTCATTACCGGCGAGGGATGTGTGTGCGGGTACTAAGACGATTTCTATTTCAGGTAGCTGACCCTTGGTTTCGAGGATGCGTAGGGCTGTTTCGGAGATGCGTCCCCGTAGATAGCTGCGGCACGCTGCTTGCGAATCCGTAAACACTGTGATTGCGTCCTCGCTAGTCGTTGCGGCTAGAGCAATAGCCACTTCCTCTGTGCTTTCCGTCTGCGTTGTATGGACGGTGAGGCAGGTTACTTCTTGCCCTGTTGAATTGGTGACGCATACTGCGTAGACTGGTCACTGCAGATAAGGAGACGCATCAGTGTACCTTGTGGTCGGGTTTCGCCTTGTGGTCGGGTTATGTACAAGGCCCTGGCTCATGCGATTCGGCAAGCCTGATTGCAAATTGGGTGCATGTGGCATGGTAGTGGCCTTACCCGGATGTTCTTTCGAATAAGCAGGAGAATCCTAACCTTGTGGTCTTTAATTGGCGGAGTTTATATTGCAATCTTCTTAGGGTCGCGCGTCCTGTTGGCGTTAATTTGAGGCGTTCTATTTGAGAGGTATGATGGGCTTCCTCTATCTCTTCCCAGGTATTGTGTAATCCAAGTTGAAGCAATTTCTTTGTCGATGTCTTGCAGGGCAATCCTATGGCTGTCTAAAGGCTTGGCGGATAAAAATATTCAATCTTGCCTTCTTATTCTTTTTGAGAGCCAAGTACGACACACCGTACGCCATCCGGCTTACTAGTATTGCCTGCACCGAGCGCGAGGTGTCAGACTCTTGCAATCGAAATCGGCGATTTGATACGCGGTGTATTAGGTGAGCCAACTGACTGAGCGTCCTTTTTAGTGGGGATATAGTGTGGAGGCCTGATCCATTTTGGGGGATTGTAAGTCCCAAAATGCGCCGATGGGATACCTTTGGGACTGGTTTTCCTGCTATATGTATTTGCGGATCCGGAATGCACCGCTTCCTTCGTTGAGCCATCCCGCTACTGAGAGCAAGGAGTGCTGACTTTTCTGGTGCGCATTCGAGACCTATAATTGATTGATTGATTGATTGTAGGGTTTAACGCGCCGACGCAACGCAGCCGATGAGGCGCGCCGTTGTGGAGGGCTCCGGATTAATTTTGACCACCTGGGGATCTTTAACGTGCGCCGAAATCTCGTATACACGGGCGTTTTTGCTTTTCGCCTCCATCAGAAAAGCGGCCGCCGCGGCCGGGAATCGAACCCGCGACCTTGTGCTCAGCAGCGCAACGCCTTAGCCACTGAGCCACCGCGGCGGGTCATTCGAGACCTATAGCCCGCAGATAAACATGCGCCTCTTCTATGGCTGTTTGCATAGCATCTTGCTGCTCACCTATAGATCTTGTGGGGGTCAAGAGGGTGAGGTCATCTGCGTACAGTGCGTGCCGTAGATGCGGGATGTCTTCCAGAAGAGGAGGAAGGTCCTTCATCGCTATGTTGAAAAGAAGCGGCGATGTCACAGATCTTTGAGGGGTGCCCCTGGGTATTGTCCTGAATGTCGTCGAGCGAAGGTGGCCGATCCCAATTGTTGCTGTACGCCCGGTCAGGAAGTCTGCGACGTAGTCGTACAATCGTTTCCCACAGTTGATAGAAATTAGACCTTGAAGGATGACTTGGTGCTGATATTATCAAAGGCGCCCTTGATGTCCATGGTCAGGATGCACCTCTTGTGTGTATTAGAAAGCCGGTCAATGATCTCTTCCTTCAACTGCAAAAGGATGTCTTGTGTGGACAAGTGGGGGCGGATCCCGTACATGGTGTTGGGGAAGTGCCCATTACCTTCAAAGTAGGGGGAGAGGCGATTTTGAACCATATGTTTTAGTACCTTTCGAACACAAGTGAGAGAAATAGGTCGCAGGTTAGCAGGGGTTAGCGGTTTTCTGGGTTTCGGTATCAAGGTAATATCTGCATGCTTCCGCTGAGGAGGGATATTGCCGGTTGTCCAATGTTCATTAATGTAGTCTAGAAGGGTCTCTAAAGCTGCGGCATCCAGATTTCGAAGAAAATTGTTTGGAATCTTGTCTTTCCCGGGCGTAGTATTTCTCATTAAATCTCGTACTGCTGCTTCAATTTCCACTAGGGTGAAAGGGCTGTCCATTTCAGTGTTTGGAGCACCGGTGTATGGCTGAAGAGGGGACGGGGTCGGATTAGTTACGTCTTGCCATGGTTTCTTAATTTCCTCGAGGAGATCTTCATCCGTGCCGTCATGTTTGTGGATAAGACGTTTCAGTTGGTTGGCTGTGACTGATTTACTTTCCTTAGTTCCCATTAGGGAGCGAAAGAGATGCCACGTGGGTCGGGTGCCGAGTGTGCCTTGCAGTTTCGTGCAGAAATCAGACCAATTTTCTTGGCTAAGTTTACTTGCATAGTCTGCTGCTTCTTTCGTTAGTCGCGCTATTCTAAGCAGTAATTTTCGATTTATTCTTCGCTTTTTCCATCGTTTTGTTAGCCCTCGTCGGGACTCCCAATGGTTCAGTAGATGGGCGTCTACGGTGGGACAATCCTGGGTGAGCGGCAGTTGTTTGGTTTGCTTTTTTGCAGCTTCCAACATATCTTCTGTCCACTTTCGAATGTGATCAATGGGGTTCGTCGGAGCTGTTTCTCGGAATTTTCGCCAATCGGTTTAGCGGGCAGTTCCTATTCTCTGTGGTGGGTTTTTTTGTAGTGGAAGTTGCAGTTGAATGACATAATGGTCACTGCCGAGTGTTTCTTCTCGGCATTCCCAGATGATATCTTTTATGCCGTATGTTAGAGCAAGGTCAGGGGAGGTGTCTCTGGAGACACTATTGGAACATGAGGCGAGAAGCGGTACATGACCGCGTTTGAAAGCTCCGACGATGAAAAAGTGGTGTGCAGGCGGAGCCTGCGCTTCCACTCTCGTGGCGCTCTTTACATAATTGAAATAGATCCTATCCTAAAGTTTGCCTCATCTTTCTTCTATCACCACGTAACAATAGTTCGAGTTTCTAGTCATTCGAAGCTACCTCCTCTTCAAAAAGAACAACACTACTGCTCCTTTTTATCGATTTCGTTGATAGGGCAGAATATACATACTACACAGCACCTATATACTTGCCCAGTTCTCTAAGTATGCATACGCCTTCATAAATTTGGGGCAGCACTTTTGGCAACACTTTGCAATGCATTTGGGCGAAACACCTTTTGTGCCAGCAATATGATCTTGCTCGAATTATGAAAGTTGCTTTAGTATCACCTGAGTTACTCGAAACAAAATCCCGCATAGTCCTTCCCTTCGAAGTCAACCCTGAGCTACGCCAGCGGGTTGCGGGCTATCTGCCGGAGTTGGGGGTTGCTTGGGGCGTTCTTTTTGGCGGCCTTCAATATATGAATGGCCGGGATAACATAGGTATTAGATCTGCAACCCGTCGCAGCCTATGTGCGGTTTGGTGCCAAAAAAGGAGAGCTTGGTGCTCTCTCGCAACCGCGCGTTCAGGCTTGCAGGGCGTTTTGAAGAATAGATGCTGGTTGTCGAGTGGTCTTGTAAAGTGTCTTATCAAATGCGTCAAGCCAACCTGGCGCGCCCTCGAAACCAAAATATTTCCACAACTGTACGTACAGCTTTCGCCTTAAACTGATTTATGCACAGCAGTTACAATGGCAGATCGTAACCGCAAATGTAACAAATAAACCGTGACGTTGACCACCAACAGCCCATAGTGCACCCAGAACTGTTATTACGTAAGGTGATGCATATTGCGGAAATTAAGGAAAGTGCCATTGTTTTTTTTTCGCATGTCTAAGAGGTTTGAGACCTTAATGTTTAACGTGCGCCTGTATTATTTGGCTGAGCTTTTCCGAGAACTGCATTCTCAACGGAAAAGCAAATTAATTTGCACTGCTCAAGGCGTGCTACATACCCCTTTATTAGCCAGTTGGAAGAGAGGATGCTACAAATCTTTGTGATAGCACACCAAGTTACATTCACCCTACCAAGTATTGATTTAAAAATTGCCTCCTTGAAATTTCGAATAAAGCTCGCCTGCACAAAGTGTTCATTCCAGTAATATCTGTTTGACTGGCATGATCACTATAAACTTCGACAAAGACTGAAAGCAGTGTATGACTGTTATACAGTTATGGATTCATACGGCAAACAAATAAATTTACCTGCTGTATCCTGAGGCAAGGCAAGTTTGTTGCAGGCGCCCCTTCTATTGTGTCTCTGAGATATCTCAAAACGCAAAAAAGGTTGTACCAGGTTCAGGTTAGAAACCAGAAATAAATAGGACGTGCTTCAAATATTTCTTTGCCTTGGAAGATACATTTGTGTGAGGGGGTTTTAGATTTCTTCTGCGTTACCAAACACATAACAGTAACCGCCGTGCCTAGGATATGAATCTAGACAGTTATAAATACTTGTTTCTTGCACCCACCTGCACTCACGCCCTCCTGTTAAAACCTACAGGTATCTGAATGTCCGCAAACATCTTGGCATCGAGGGCCCGTTGAAAAGAGGCTTCTACGAGATCGTCAACATTCCAGCGGATATAAAAGCCAATACAAGGGCCTACAAAGCGGTAAATCCTACTTAATATGTTACACTTACCAGCGAAAGTTGCTGCACTGTTTTTAATGGCCAGAAGAAAAAACAATTCGTCTGGTTTATTTCTTGTTCTTGGTCATGCATTTTGAACACAAATAAAAATTAGAATTCTCATTTTGGTGCCCGGGCATTCTTTGTTTCTAAGAAAAACAGGATAGTCTTTTATGTTAAAAAAGCGGGTCCTTTTGTGGTAGAAAAATTATTATTAGCAGTTCTTGACACTCAGTGGTGTAAAAAAATGGTTGCAAAGCTTTGCACTACTGCTTAGCTAAAAGTAGAATTTTGCCGGTCGCATCGTTGTAACTACGGCTACAAGTCTACATTACGGCATAATGACAGCATCACTACGACATTGCGTTCAATGCATTATCAATATCTCACTTAGTTCCTGTCTCCAAACCGCGCTTCTGTAAACAGCTTTACCTTTCATGTATAACTTTGTTTACTGGTAAACGACTATAAAAATGAAAAGTTACATCACACGTATGCATGGTCCTTAACTTTAACAAACATAAATGGGCAAAATTAATGTTACTGTGAAGTTGACAAACCATCTGTTTACAGATTACACAAACAGCTGTACGACGCCCGTAATATGTATGACACAGTAATGTGGACATTTGAGAAAAAATGTAAACTATTAAATTCTATCAATTGAGCGTCATGCGTTAAGGTTCACCGCGAAGTGCTGTGGAGCCAGACGATGTTGAAGAACTTTTAAAACATCCAGGCGTTGCTTCGATACCGCGACAAAGACAAGACAGAATCTTTTTACTTGAAGCATCTTTACTTCAGTGCCTTTTTAATCACGAGCCCTAAACTAGTAGCCATAGTTTCAAGTTCATCTTGTAGCTACTTCTTTCACACAGACTTCCGACCAGTTCTAGTCCCCAACTTGTTTTTGTGCTATCCAGGTTGCAAAATAGCGTTTCTATATTACGAGGGTACGCCAAACAATGGTTCTGATTAGAATCCTGAATTTGCCTGTTCTTGGAGCCGCATACTTTAGCTTTGCATCTCAAGCGAAGGTTTTGTTGTGCAGTGCTCCAGTCATAGCACACAAATCCTAGACCGCTCTTCTCTCTTGAAGGACTCTGTTTGCGAAACAACTGGAATTTTTTTTACTTCTAAGCAGGCTTTCGTCCCCTGAAGCTGCTGAGCACCAGTTTCTCCTATGATATTTGGAAGGTTTCAGGAAACACTCCTATATTATTGCGTACGTACCAGGTATTTTAGAACAGAAATAAAAACATTTAACTTGGCTCCAATTCTAACCACAGAACGCTCCACACACCGCGCAAGATATCCGAAGTGCGGAGCAGGGATTCGCAACAGCAGTGCGGTGCCATTATGCGCCTATTGTTACCACACCACTTCACACTCTTCGCCTGCCTGTCTCACTTTTCTCTTGATGAACTGAACAGAGGTTTCGCCAATGCAATTTTATTTTCCCGGCTTTGCAGTGTGCGTGCTGCCTCTGCCTGGAAGAGCACGAGCGGCGGTTGGGTTCTTTTAACAGCGACGCTGTTTAGAAAATCGTAATTTGTCGTGTCCACATTTAAAATACGAGAAATTGCCGAGTGCACGAATGTGAGTACGAGCACCTAAGCGCGGGCCTAGCGGCGACCGCCTGGCAGTTAACAAAACCACGAAAATGCCTAGCGCTCGTGTGCGCCTCCCTTGCGGCGATCGTCCAGGGTTCCTTGCGCTGTAATCGTGGCAGTACTTGTTCGGAACGATGAAGACACATCATAGCATACGCCCCTCAAAGGTGGTGTCCAATGATTATGAGTTACAAAACAATGAACGCACCTCACACTCAGCAAAAATGATGGAGTAAACGTTGTTTTAGCAGCGTAAAAGAAGGAAATTGGTGCAATCGTGGACGTCGTCCTTGCTGATGGTCGTGAGAGTGGCGTACAGCTTCCCTACATTTAAGTCTTAAGTTCAGGCAGCCTAGAGCGAATATGCGACGAAAAGACGACTAAGAACATCCGGCGGCACACCCGTGACGCGCAGCAGCGGAAAAAGATTTCTTCACTGCCGATCTAACTGGGTCAGAAAAGTTTGTCGGTGTCGAAGCGGTGGTGAGTGGCGACCCGAAAGAACCAATCATGTCTTCCGATTTCCCTTCCATGGCGAGTACATACCGCTGGCGGGTGGCCAATTTGGAATAGTTTAAAAGTCGTATGCGTCGCTCGCGCCTACTTCATGCGCTAAAAATGGAATTGTAAACCTAAGATCGCCAGAGGAAAAACCAGGTTGCAGCAGGTAATGTGGCGTTATAGTGACACCCAAAGCCACAACCAAAACACGGTCCCCACCGAACTGCCGCTGCTTGCGCCGCCGTGGTAGACATATACGCTCTCGTTTACAGTGTAAATATAGGCGATCCGGCTATGTAACCTGTAAACATGGGAACGTTGGTGCCGTGTGCAAGATCGGCGAGGAAGGAACAGGCGGTATAACTGCGAAAGGCTCTCAAATACAACGAAAACTTGAAGCGTCCAGACATGTGTATTCAGAGCCTACTTGGGCATGATGCTGCTGCTGACGATGGTGATGCTTAGCTGCTTCCATTTCGGAACGGAGGGGCGTTGCACAGCGACCTCAGTCGTCATGCTACTATACAATCACATCGACAATGAAGAGACACCCTTTATGAAATATTTGGGCAAGTCTGACTCCTTGTTTCGCATGTCTTTCCGGATGTCTCTCGACGGTTTTCCCGCAATCATTCTAACCTTCTTTTACGAACCTGTACTTCTGTCCAGTTGGCGTGTTGTATTTTGCACGAGGGCGCCATGTGTTGACTTGGAAGGGGGAGGCCTTCAATTTGTAATCACTAGTTTAGTTGGGTCCCACCAAACATGCGGTATTCCAGGCATGGTTATTCACATAAATATTCATATTGCTTGTTCTGTCTTGGAGTAGGTATCCGATTTGGTAGATCAGGTTACCCTAATACAAATTGACCTTTGAAAAGCGTTTGGTCGCATTTCTCATAATTTCTTCATCCCACTTCTGGCAGCAGTTACCTTAGGTGATGTTACATAAGAGCATCAAGCTGCGCTATAATCGGTGCACTATACAGCTTATCGTCAATCGTATTTCGTCTAAGCCCATGGTGATCAAATCGTCTGTCAGGCAAGGCTGCACCCTGTCACCTTTCCTGTTCGCATTATACCTCCAGCCTCTTTGTCTCAGTATTGAGCAGATTCAAAGAGTGAAAGGTTTTCTCTTACAATCGTGCGAAGTTAAGGTGCGTGCTTATGCAGATGATATAGCGTATTTTTGCGCTCATGAAAGGGGTGTCCGGGCAGCCCTTACAATGTCTATGCAGTTCTGTGATGTGTCTGGAGCGGATTTTAGTACGGAAAAAACAAAAGAATTTTGGGTCGGACAATGAGGAACTAAACCATCCTGATTCGCAGGTATTATATGGGATAGCGCACCGCTCCAGTACCTCGTCATGCAATTACTTCAAATACGGAACACAGCTCCGCATTTATCGTCAGCACTCACGCAAGTTAAGCACGCATCACAGGCATGGACTGAGCGAGAATTCCCTGTGTTTGCTCGTGCTAAAGTGTGCCATGTCTTCCTTGCTACACAGCTCGTTTATGTGCGGCAAGTTCACGGAGGCCCCCACAGTCCCACAGGAGGTGTCGAATGTCCTGCTTAAGTGTGGAGTCCTTGCAGTACGGGCAGGAGTACGGTGGGTCTATGAGAGCGGCAGAGCCGTTGCGTCTATCTGGGTTGCTACGTGCCGCGACTTTAACGCAATAGCCCAACTTGGGCAGCACATCCTCGGTAAGGGCGGCACCTTTTCGGGCCTTGTAGGTCAGAACTTGAGCCCCTCTAGGTAAGCCCTTCGGGAGAGGGTGCTCATTTTGGGGAGTCATGTCTCTCAGGCTTGTCCTCTTTCGTTTTCTCTCTTGTTCGACGAGGCTGACCGGGTAGACGTTATTCAGTGGTAGCAACGGGTGTTCGGGAAGCGAGGGCAGCGTAGAGTTTTTCGCGCTCGCCATCGCGTGAGCAACCTCGTTTCCGATGCTACCCGCGTGTCCCGGCACCCACTCGATGCATACCTGAATGTTGTGGTTTTGTTTAGTACTCTACACTCCTTCTTAATAAGTGACACAATGAACTATTGATGCTTGGTCCTTGAAGCCGTTTCATGGCTTCTTTGTTGTCACACATTACAGTGATTTTTGTCGGGCCGTCCACAGTGAGCGCGCCGCCTCGGTGCGTATCACGAGTGTCGCCATCCACAAGGCATGGAGCTCTAGTTGTGTGCTTGTAGGCAAGTGGTATTTGTAGACCTGTGACCCTCTGTACGACCCAAAGAGTGTGACCACTGCAAGGGTGGCCTCCCGTGTCTCCTAATTCTAAGAGGCATCTGTGTACACAGTAGTTGCCTGAAGCGCGGGGTCGTTGGTGTTGCGCGCCCGAGCCTCCCGTTCCTTCGTGTGGCGATCCTTGGTGCGTCTTTGTGGCAGTGGTTTTGGCCGAGTAACGAGCGTGTCCTCCCACGGTGGTGTCATAAGCGGTAGTGGGGGTAGCTCTGGACGGACCCATTCATCAGCAAGACGTATGATACGCCTGCCAGCAGCCCGACATGCCCAACAGGTGCCATCACACGAAGAGTGGACTACGCCCATGAATCCTAGTCATGCCAAGCAGAGATTGCTTCCTCTTTGGGTGTTCCCCAAAGAGTGAGACGTAGCCCGAAGAATTTATGGCCTATAGGAGCCCTGCACCTTCTGCCAACCCCCCCCTCTCCTGAGACCACTGGCCAACCCTTTTCTTAATAAAGATTTATACATACACACATGAGCTGCAAGTGCTTCACTGTGTGCGATGTAATGTTCAGGCCCCACATACAGCTTTTGCAAAATTTGTGTGGCGTTCTCAATGAGAACCTATGAACAGGGACAACTTGTTTCTTCCTTTAAAGGCAGGGGTGTTGGGCTCATGCATTTTTTGGGCAACAAGTTGTGTCTCCTTTTTTCTTCTACGAATTGTTTGATCACCCGCATTTACTAACTGTACTTCCGGAACGCATATGTTTCCATTTGCCTGATTTGCTTATATAAAGGGGCGAAGTCAATGCGCAGCCTCCATGGGTATTTCTCAAAGTGGTCGTGGAATCATTGAACTTTCTTACCCCGCGGTTTTTCTTGGAATATCTTTTGAGCACGTCATGGAAAACTAGGACGAGCACTCTTAAAAAATATCTATTCCGGTGCATGTTTATTGCTAGCCTTACTTAGGCCACCACAAAAACGATGTTTTAAGACGCGTAATGAGCATTTGTATCCCGCCAAGTGCAAAAAAAGTTTTTTTTTAGGCTTCATTCTTCCACACTCCCAATTGAGACATAGATGCACGGAGATCACTATTCCTTGGTCGGACAACTGTCGTCTGTGTAATCGACGACAAACAATTGATCATTGTTTTGTGTTGTAATGGGACCCTGTGTTCTTCGATGACGTTTTGCAGCGGGCAGTGAAAAAAGACATTCACATCACTTCGTACAACATTCGATTCCTGACATTTGAAGGTGTTCTCTTAGGATTCTTCAGCTTGTCGAAGTGCCGCATGACTGGCCGGCGTGCGGAAGCGCCTACGCCGACAAAGTGCATTTTTCGGGAAGAAGCGGCGTTCGTGCATAGAGTTTATGCTGCGCAGAGTGATTCAGCGGAGTAGCTGCCTCTTTTTGATGCGTACTTTTGCTTGCCAGAGTTTTGAAATGTCGCCGATCTTTGTTCGACTGATGTCCCAGCCCTTTGCTGCCTTTAATGTTTGTACTGTGTGTTAAGTGTCTTGTCTGAGTTTTTCTAAAGTTTTTAAAACTTCCACGCAATAAAAAAAGTGTTGAGTTGTAAAAAATGCAAAAAACCGGCTTCTTGTTTTGGGAGTCATTAGTTTGAAGCTCCCTGGGGAAAGCTTGTTTTTATGTTTTTCTGCTGAATTTATAGCTTTTGAGAACTGAAAATAAATGTTTCTGTAGAAAAAACACCCCCGAATCACTCAGAAACGTGAAACTACGTACAACCGACGGAGAAGCTGCTTTGTTGGGCGCGGTCAGTGAACGCTGCAGCTGAGCCTGGGTATGGCGGTCCAGTTAGCCACACTGTGAGCAACCCAGGGGCGGTGTGGCAGCAGGTGCCATGTCGCTTGCTTCATGTAGTTCAGCCCGATGAACATACAGCGTCCTACCGCGGCGATTTTGTGACAAGTGAACTTTGTCCTGAAAGCTCACTCCATGCATTCTGGCTTTTACGCGTTAATGTGAGCTTCCTGCATATTTTGTGCTTCCTTTATTCTCGAATGTGCTTCCGCCTTGCCTCGCCATCCTGTACGCGTGGTTTTTTATTGTTCCGGGGCCACGCTTTTTGATTACAATGGTTTTATTTCTTCTCTTACTAGGAGTTCCAGGATTTTCGAAAGGTTCTGCTTCTTCGGGTGTTTTCTTAACTGTTGGCTGGAAGTCTGAACTTAGAGACAAGCGGGTATCTTATCGAGGCCACTTTTTTGTCTTCTCGAGGCCGATGGGCTCTATTTGGTTCAGTTACGCCGCGTGGCTACGCTGGCTAGTTAGCGTGACAGCAGACGAGCTACGAGAACAAGCCGTGTTGGAAGCCTCCTATTTTAAGAAAATTGGTATGGTTGACACCTGTAGGACCCTGTTTCTGACACCTGAAGAAGGTCGACGTATGAACGCCAGAGCCAGAAAAAAGGTATTTTGACAGGGTAGTTGCAAAAAATAGTACTCTTTCTATACACAGCGGCCTGCAACCGGCCGTTTGTCGGGCTATTTTTTGAACTCTAAAGTAACAGCTTCCCTATTAGCAGCTAGCACTTCTCGCCCCTAATCCCTATTGTCTTGGTTGACCTGTACGTGGACCTCTGCTGTAAGAACCGTTCTAGACTGAGTCGTAATTCACATGAATATTTTTGACAAAACGATCACAGTGGCCATTGTGTTATGTGCATTTGAGTGCTGTTGTCTTTAAAACCACCAAAAAGCTGCTACATTAGCAGTGTTAAAAAGAAGGCCGCAACATAGTAAACCGTAAATCTATATTTGTCGGTACCCGCCACCGAAGAACTGGATTTCTTATCTAAGAGCATCGAACATTCACTATATAAAATATATTTCGTCTTGCTGGCCACATTTGAATCGAAGTTGTGCAAAGCAGAAATGTAGCAGTCCACTACTGTCATATTCTATTCAACATTATTGCTGAATTTCCAATATTAAGCGCTTTGAAAAAAAATCACCACGCCCATGGTGGTTGTAGGAAAGTTTACGCTGTAGTATTACCGGTCTGTATGAAAACAGAAAAATATTTTGTCCCCAAACACGCATCGAAACCGATCATAACACAGGTGCCTCACGACGGCTTGTAAACAAGACTCACCGAAAATCCAGTTACTTTCTTGTAGTTACCGTTTAAATATTTCCTTTTTTCTTTACTCCTTAGGTTACCGAACCGAATTCACCGAGGGATGAGATGCGGTTTTCGTTCTGGGAAAACGGGACGGAGGTTGGCTGCAGTCTTAGCTACACCGAAGAGTTTCGTTTGCTGTAGGCTTAGCAGAACATCCTGGCACCAGGGGTGCACCGAAATAGCCACTACAATTGCATCGACTGTCTGCAACTGCTCCACACTTGGTATTAAAATAAATATATTTGTGCTATTCCGGATTTTTCTCGCTTATTCAGAAATAGTTGCGTTTTCATGCTAAAGTATTACGTGGCCTGAAGTATTTACCTACACTCTTCGGAAATCACACATAAAATTCGGACACGTTCAGCACGGGTACACGTGGTGTTTGATCTATATGAACAGGAGCACACGGTATAAAACATGAACCGAATTTGGAGGAACAAACATAGAACTTATCCAAGGCTTAAGTGCGGGAGTGCATTGAGTTAGGAAAACTCCTGCCAGAAATATGCTACTTAAGCTATCTCATGAACTTACAAAAAACACGAAATATATGGTTACACCAAGGTTCGCAGCTGTACCCGGTGACACACAATAGGTAATACTTTCGTTTCACAAGCAAAACTTACCCTGGTGTAACAGGCCAGGTTTTGCTTCTAGGAGCTCATTATAGGGAGATAGATCTTTGTTAGATTTGTGAAGCCCGTTCTCGCGTATCTGTCGGCGTTTCTCAGAGTGCGCAGCGGCGAAAAGATAGCCAAAACACGCTGGCAGCGGGTTTCGGCTATCTTTGGCAGCGGGTTTTGGCGGATTTTGGCTATCTTTGGCAGCGGGTTTTGGTTCCAACCTCTAAACCCTGCGGCTTCAGCGCCTGCCGCAACATGCACAATTCATCCTCCAGATTTAGCTGAAATAACCACTAGACTAACTCGGCGATATCGCGGACCCAGTCATCCAATACTCTCCGGCAAGGCCGCAAATCACCGTCCATGACATCGACGTCCCACAGCCCACACCTAGCTAGTACGCCGTATCAATGACATCACTCATCTGCTGAACTTTATTCAAATACACCTGGAACATTGCTCACAATCATGCTCTCACAACTACTTCCCAAGGTACGGCCTCAGCATTGACAAATAGAATCGCCATTGCAACGGCTGCGGCCACTACCACCGTCATTTAGGCGACAAGGCCGGCCAATATCAACCGCTGTGTTCAATCTTTTTTTGTCCGTGGTGAAGCAACCGAACCGCACTTCCTCATCGACTGCAGTGCGACATCTGATGCTATCAACTGGCCTTCCTACGTGATAAAAGACCTTGCACCACCTTCGAGCTCAGTGAAATAAAGTTCTTCAACTACCCGTGCCCTCGCGTGCATGGCGTCACCACAACACGACCAAGGCCACAATCGCCGAGTGGCCAATAAGGATACATTTATACTGACGTGAATTTGGAACGCATGTACATGCCGCTTTTATAGGCGTGAGCGGAGTGCAGGATTCATAGGCAAAATGTTTGAGTAGCAAGTCGGGCGTGCAGCCTGGCGGACCTCATTTGCCCATTAAAGATGTTTCTCTCTCATAAGCAAAATGATTAAAAAACTGCCCTAACGGAACGCAGAAAGGCAGACGGCCAGGTCCCAAAGCAATGATGAGGAGCTGAATATAGCACAAGCAGACGACGCAACCACCGGATATGCACACGTCCCTCAGACGCAAGGCATGATAACCACTTCCGCCCCCCCGCTCCCCGCGGTGCGAGGCGAGAACGAAACGAGGTAGAATCGGGGCGGGGGGTGGGGGCAAATGCGCTGTTTTCAACTGCAATAACTCTGCTAATACTGGTCGCTTTACGAAATTCTTGATGGAGGTGATTACTAGGCCATTGATTCGCCTGCAGGTGTGAAAACCCATCTATGGGTCAAGCCTCTTTCATTGTCCCTTCAGCAGGACAGCCAACTGAGTCTAGCTTATACTAAAGCGTGTGTTTTATAAAGTGGAGTAACTAAAGTAAATATCTAAAAAAATGGCAGAAATAATTTTTATTTGGTAGTAAACCGTGACATCGAAAATGTGTGGAACACCTTGCCCAAATATGGTACCACTGTTTGTATGGGATGCGACTTGAAAACCTGTTACCTAAAGTTTTTATACATGTCCTAGGTTTGTTCTATAATTATTTTCCTTCTAGCTCATGTTTACAATTATGACATCTGGGAAAAGCGGCGTGAAATTTCAACCACGAGCTGATAACAGCCGTGCAACAGTTTGGGAAGCTTGTGTTTTCCACAACGTTGGCTTGGCCGTCGGTGTTGCAGCAGCCCTGACAGGGTAAAAGAGAACTCGCAATCAATGATTAAGGAAGAGCATAATGGTATAGAAAATGCTGCCCTGTAGTTTTTTTATAGCTGAAACACAACCCTAAATACCGATTATCCTTTCATATACAAAGAAACGCATGTTGGCCTGTTATGGTTGCCGCCATTCGTTCTGGCAGCACTTTTAAGGGTAGTAAAGATACCACTTTAAAACGTTCCCGTGTGCTATCAGTGAAACCATTTAGGATCTGCACGTTTTAAGTGATGCCTTCTCATTTAGTATATACAGCTCCACAATATCCGTTGCCTTTTCCTGAAACCAAACACATGCAGGAATGTGTTACCACGTAAAAAAAAGTCACCCTGGCCTAACTCCGAGCCATCCTGGCCCGGCTAACCAGCAACACCACGCCGGGTAAGGACCGTATCACTTATCGCACCATCCGCAACCTAAGCCAAGATACCCTCCAAGGTCTCCTTGACTACTACAATCACTGGCAACAGGGCACCTATCCAGAACAGTGGTGGCATTCCGACATCACGCTAATTCCGAAACCTAACAAACCTCTATCACCCACCACCCTCCGACCTATCTCCCTGACATCATGTCTCGGAAAAATCTACGAACATTTAGCACATCAACGCCTAACTACCCACCTAGAAGAAAAACACCTGTACCCCCTAACAATGTTCGGCTTTCGCCAGCACCTCTCTAAGCAGGACATCCTTATACAAATCAAAGAGCAAATACTAGGCCACCTCAGCCGTGACGCTCCAAAGGCCCTACTCACATTAGATGTTAAGGGCACCTTTGATAACGTAACACACCAAGCCATTCTCGAAAACCTCAACCATACCGAATGCGGCCACCGAATCTTTTACTTCGTCAAGGCGTTCCTGGGAAACCGCACAGCCACGTTGCGACTCGGACCCATACAATCCCCAACTTTCAAAACACCGGCCAAAGGCACCCCGCAAGGGACCGTAATTTCACCCCTGCTATTTAACATCGCACTCCTCCAATTACCAAGCAAACTAGACAATATCCCCCGCATTCGTCATGGCCTATACGCGGACGATTTAACGATTTGGACGACACATGGCTCGAGCGGAGAACAAGAAGACGCACTCCAGCAAGCCATCGACACCACCATTGCTTATCTCCAACCCAGGGGCCTCACAGCAGAACCTAACAAATCGGCCCTGTTGATTCTACGTTCCCGCACAAGAGGCCGACCCCCTCCCACTACCCCAGATCCCCAAGTCGTCATTCAAGGATCCCCCATCCCACAAGTTACCACGCTCCGCGTGCTCGGCGTACCTTTCCACTACGATGGCTCCGCTGCGGCCCTTCTACCACAACTCCAAGAAACAGTCACACAGCTAACACACCTAATTCGAAGAATACGAGGCTCTACATATGGACTTAAAGAACACGGTACCTGCAAGCTAATCCAAGCGCTGATAGTCAGCCGCATCACCTATGGAACCCCATTTGTCAACCTGAAACCGCAGGAAATCAACAAACTGGACACCCTCATCAGAAAAGCCTACAAAGCAGCCCTCGGCCTCCCAACCAACACATCTAACGATCGTCTACTCCAACTCGGTCTGCATAATACCTTAGGTGAACTCATCATCCGTCAACGCCTCAAGGTCCATTCTTTTCCAAAACACATGCATCCTACCTACAACCCGGCACGCCGAGAGGCCAGGGTGAGGCTCCTTGAAAAACGACACAGCTCAGACCCTCACACACGGTACACAGACATTGCTCGATCTACAGACCACAAGCACACAACCCTGGTAGTCCTCGACTCAACTGGTAAATTAGCAACTGCAACCTGTAGCAATGGCCGGAGCGCTAGCCATCGCTCACGCCACCACTACCCACCAACAAAAACCCTACTTGACCATCATATCGGATTCCCAACAAGCCTGCCACCTATACCAAGCCGGCCTCGCACCCCCTCAAGCAATCCAGATCCTACAACATCTCCCCGAAGACATCGACATCTCTATCATCTGGACACCAGGCCACACTAACCTTGCAGGGAATGAGGCGGCCCACGCCGTAGCCCGCGACCTCCTCAACCGGGCACTCCCAACAGCAAGGCCAGGAAGAACCGGACAAGCCCCACCTGTCCCACAGGCACTGACCCCACTCGACCCCACATACAGCTCCATTCTCTCTCATTACACAAACACAAGAAGGATATACCCACCTCCTCATCAGATTCTTTCCAACCATCAAGCGTATATCTACCAGCGACTGCAAACCGAGACATACTACAACCACACCATCCTGTCCCACATCTCCCCATCTCTGTTCCCCTACAATTGCCCACAGTGTGACATCCCACTCTCAACTTACCACCTAGTATACTCCTGTCCCCACCACCCTCACCCCATCCATCCCCATCCCCTGAGCAGTGGGAGTCTGCGCTGACCAGCTCGGCGCCGGAGCGTCAACGAGCCACGGATGCAGCGCAGGCCCGCGACCTCCTGGACGAAGGAGGCTGACCACACCCCTTTCCCTACCCCTTGAGCTCAGTAAAGAACGTTTTTCACCACCACCACTGCAACTATACGGTTATCAGAAAAATTCCTAGTATTTCGGTTATGTTAGCCAACATTCGGCCAACTTTCCGTCCAAACGCTTTCCTGCGATGCATTACCTACTAAAAGGAGAATCGACACCAGGTTCTGGCACATCACAATGGTCTTTATTCAGCCTCGGCTGTAGATCGAAAATACCAGCAACAGCAATCAGACAATTGTTGGGTAGAGATTTTTTGCCAAAAAGATAGCTGCAACGTTTTTCAAAATTGAGAAAGTATTCATTTGCAAAGTGATATTTCAACGTGGATTCGCACCCTTACTATGCGCCGCAACGACACCAACTCTGACTGGCTCATCGGTGGCTGCCTATGGTAACGCTTGGCATAAAAATGTTCTGACCAGGCTGCAGCAGGTCGGAGACTGAAACCGCGCTCAGCAAGGCTTTCATTTCCTGGGAATAGAAGCTTCAAAAATCAACTATCTTACCCGATAAGACGTTCGCTATAATGCCGCAAGCCTTCTAGAGGTACATGATGATTCCAATTGGTGTGATGACATGCAGAAACATCGCGGTATTGCGCGTGTGTAATGACTATATCTCCTGTTTGTGCAGTGTAGGTTTCCTGTCCTTCCAATTATCTGCTCAAAATAGTTAACTCTACGTATGAAATGATCAGAAATAGGGCCTCAGGTTATCCGACATTCTCCCGGTAAACAGTATAAAGCCAAACCACGGCACGTCTCATCGCTGAGAACCCAAGAGTCCCGCAGGTGTGCGTCAGGTTTTTAAAGACGATAGTCATTCTGGGCCTACGTAAACCCAGAAATTGTGGTCTATTTGTCTGCCTGTCTGCGACACGATTCATGCACCCTTCCGAAGTTAAACGAAGTCTGCATGATTCTGTATTTACTCACAGCCAAATCTAAATGTCTAAGTCGGCTTGTATGTTAATACTTGCCAACATTTTCATACGGCCTGCGCTTCGGGTGTAGTTCCCACCTTTCACCGCCGCTAGTTCATGGCGCTGCAGACCAACCCTCGCCGGTTGACCTACAGCATGGGCGGGGTAGAGCGGCTGCGCGCGCGTATTTCCCACTGCCGTAGCCCTGCCGTGCCTACAGGTGGTACCTGTCCGTGTAAATTTACATGTGCGTCATTAAAATAGGCACTCCTTCCCCCTTTCTGAATTTTCGGTCTAATAGGGTCAAACAACCTAACCTTATCACTCGGAAGCGCATAATCAAAAAATTGAAAGAAACATTTTAACTCGGGGCACACGAAGAAAAATATGCGAGGCCTTCATATCTTATCAGCGACTGTATAATATGAAAATTGTGAGGCAGGCAATAAACGCGGCATTTTCCGTGACTGAAATATCGGTTCTTATTTTCCCTTTCGGATGATGCCTTGGTTTGCACGCGCACAGGGCGCGACCAGTGATGCGAATGATTTCCCGCCGAGGGAGATACGGTTATCGCTTAGCTAAACGTGTTTCTGCTGCTCACGCTCAGGTCGGGCTGAGCGGGCCGCTGGCAGCGAGCGCACTGTCAGAAACATGCAGCTAAAACTCGTATTCATGCAACTGAAGTGCACAACGACTCTTCTTTTAAATGCAGAGCATTTCTTAGCCTCGCCTCTTCCTGCGTCGGACGGCGTCCACAGCTCCGCGTCCGCAGCAAGTGCGCCTCTCCTCATTCCCTCCTCTCTCTCAACAGCAGCTGGCGCACGCATGTGTCGAAGTCAGCCCGCTCGCTATGTCGCGTTTCGGGGTAACAGGTGCGTGATAGCAGCGCGGTGGGGCGTGTAAGGGGTCGCGCTGCTTGCGCATGCGCGCTCTGTCCCCCCCCCCCTCGTACTGCTCTCCCTCTACTGCGCGCGCTGCAAATATAAAGCGCCTAGCGGTCGCTCGTGCTTCAGTCACCGCGTTGCTCCTTTCTTCCTTGGTTGACGCTCGCTCCACCCTAACGCGACTTTACTCTCCTATCTCTACCCCAAACCAACACCAACGCAACTACGACCCAACTACCCACCCTAACGCGACTTTACGCGGCGTTAACGACCCCCAATGCTCTGCATTTACTCGTGTTGCCCTCGCGGGAAGGCGCGGGAATTTTTGTTTGGTGAGATATAGCAGCGAAGGCATTCATTGGTACCGGTGATATTCCGCGGCATATCCAAAACACGTGCGGCAAGCGTTGTCGGCTCGCTCGACCAGAGGGGATGCGTCGACTAAGAAAAAAAGAGGGTTGGGAGGGTAGAGGGTTGGTTCGAAGCGCCCTCACTCTGTCAAGAATCTGCTGTACAGTTTCCTTGTTGGGTGCGCAGGCCGTATGAAACTGCGCACTCGCCGCTCCAGTCCGGCCGTGATCACAGCAGAATATTCTGGGCTAGCGGCGTTAGGGCAAAACACTCTGCTTATCTGAATGAGATAGCCCGTGCGGCATAAAAATAAAGAATGGAACACGCGCTTCGCATGGGACACAGATAACAAAGCCGGGCACGGCCGGGCATTAAAAACAAACAATAAATAAACAAACCCGAACATGGTTCGCGGAATTACTCCCCCTCTAAGAGTGCATCGACCCGATGCTCAAATAAAACGACACTCCGAACAAACAGCAACAACAGAACAACAACAACAAAAGTTCATCATCTTGCGAAGTACGGTTTGAGGCGAACCACGTGGACGACTTCGGGTCGCGTGCGTCGTCGTGATGTGCCGGAATCCCCACTGGGGATCTCTTCGTAGGTTAATTGGCCAACACGTCGTAGAATCTGGTAGGGTCCGCAATACCGTCGCAGAAGCTTCTCACTGAGTCCGCGTCGTCGAATGGGAGTCCAAACCCACACACGATCCCCTGGTTGGTACTCGGCGTCTCGGCGTCGGAGGTTGTAGCGGCCGGCATCCACCAGCTGCTGGTCCGTTATACAAACTCGAGCGAGCTGGCGGGCCTCCTCCGCACGTTGAAGGTGTCCTTGGACGTCGGCGTTGAGGTCGTCGTCTTCTACATGCGGAGGCATGGCGTCGAGCATCGTAGTCGGCCGTCTTCCGTAGACAAGCTCGAACGGTGTTATCATCGTAGTTTCCTGCGTCGCTGTTATGTACGCAAACGTGACATACGGGAGGACGTCGTCCCAAGTCTTATGTTCAACGTCGACGTACATAGACAGCATAGCCGCAATCGTCTTGTTCAGACGTTCCGTTAGTCCGTTCGTTTGGGGGTGGTACGCCGTCGTTCTTCGGAGATCCGTGTTGCTGTAGCGTAAGATTCCTTGCATCAGCTCCGCGGTAAAGGCTGTTCCTCGGTCCGTGATAAGGACTTCAGGAGCTCCATGTCGCAGCACAACTTGGTTTATAAAGAACTTGGTGACTTCTTGTGCAGTCCCCCGCGGAAGAGCGGCGGTCTCTGCGTAGCGCGTCATGTAGTCTGTCGCTACGACAATCCACTTGTTCTCCTATCGTGACGTCGGGAACAGGCCTAGAAGGTCCATTCCAATCTGTTGAAAGGGCCTCGACGGGACGGTGACCGGTTGCAGAAGTCCGGCGGGTCTTGTCGGCGGCGTTTTTCGTCACTGGCAGTCACAGCAACTCCGAACGTAGTGGGTAACGTCGGATGCAAGGCGGGGCCACAAGTACTTCGCCTTAATTTTTGCTATAGTGCGAGCTCTACAGAGATGTCCGGAACACGGGTCGTCGTGTGATGCTTTCAAAATTTTGTCACGAAGGTCTGCGGGGATGACAAGTAGATAATGCGTTCTTGTTCTGGGGCTGAAATTCTTCTTCACGAGGTTGGCCTCCTAAGAACCGTTCTTTTGAGGCTTAATGCTGGTAATTTCCGCTTGAACGCTCTAGGCACGGCGACGTTTTGTCCTTCTAGGTAGTCGATCATTACGCGCAAGACCGGGTCGGCACGCTGCTGGGCGGCTAGGTCGCTCTCCGTAACAACCCCGAAGAACGCGCTGTCTTCATCGGAGTCTTGTGGTGGTGGGTCGACAGGGGCGCGGGACAGGCAGTCGGCGTCGGAATGTTTCCTGCCGGATTTGTAGACGATTGTAACGTCGAACTCTTGCAGGTGCAAACCCCACTGCCCAAGACGGCCAGAGGGGTCCTTCAAATTGGCGAACCAACACAGCGCATGGTGGTCTGTTACAACCTTGAACAGTCTGCCATACACGTATCGGCGAAATTTTCAAATGGCCCATATAATAGCCAGGCACTCTTTTTCGGAGGCAGAGTAGTGTTTCTCCTCCTTCGACAGACCACGGCTGGCATAGGCGATTACGTTTTCGCACCCGCTTTGTTTTTGGACAAGGACGGCACCCAAGCCTATATCACTGGCATCCTTGTGTATTTCCATTTCGGCGTTTTCGTTGAACTGCCACTTCACTCGTGAATTCCGCTCGGTTCTACGTCCTGCTCTTCAAGATGTTAAGAAGAGTCCTGTCGCGGACGCCACTTATGCTGTTATGGCAGGTTCAGGGCGGTAGTGGGAGCGGCTCACAAGTCACGAGACAGGTGACCAAATTCAAACAACGGAAATATTTATAAAAAATAAAAGGCAGAAAAGGAAGGAGAAACAAAATGGATAAATCTGCCGCGAAGTCCGGAGTAGCACGCGAATACGCTGGCGCTGCCAGAAGGGTCCGAGTCCAAGCCGCGCGAGATTGCTCAAGGGCCTCACAGGTTTTTGGCGGCGGCGGGAGCGGCGGCGAGTAGAAGCTCCCGTCGAAGGCAACTACCGCTTTCGGTTGTTGTCGTTGTCGCGGCGTCGCCCCGGCATCCGAGCGCAGTCACAGCGCCATGACGACGTTACCGTTGGTCTGCCCGAGAAGCTGGTCGGCGGGAACACGAGCAGTGCTTGGGGTAGCGCTCCCGCAGTCCGGGCGACTGCCGCTAGAGCGCAGGATCGTCTCAGGATCGGCGTACCCGCAGTCCGGTCCACTGCCGCTGGTCCGCCAGGCTACCACGGGGTAGCCATTCCGCTGGTTGCCCTCGATCCCTTCTCGATCTTTCTCGAACCCCCGAGCATCGTTCCTCTTCTTTCTCCCTTGTCTCGAGCCCCTTTTCGATCTTCCCTTGTTTCTCTTCACTCCGCCACTCGCACGCTTGCTGCGCCTTTTCCCCGCCGTTGCTTCTTGTATTTCCCACGCTCAGGCCACTTCATGGCATATATATATATATATATATGTATATCTGAAGCGGCCGCTCGACTAATGTCGGGCTATGTGGAGAGAGTACTACCATCTTCCATGCCACGAGGGCCTGCTTACACCTCTGGGCGGGACCCAACACTAAAGGTACCTGGCACTATGTTTACGGGGATCATGGGAGGTCGAATCGTCAGCACCTACTTACAGGTTCATAATGATCTAATCAATCGGGAGAAGATGGGAGCACAAGCTTTTCGAACTCGAGACAAAGTGACTCTTCTATCTTTTCCCCTTTTCTATTTGCGCTATCTTCACTTCGATAAACTTTATTCAGTCACTACCGCGACGAAAAATTACGCCCACCTCCCCTCGCGGGAACCCTGGTGTGATGCAACGCATCTCATGGGGGGTTCCATTGGTGTTTTCCATCGTATTGATTACGCTTATAGCAGGGGTTCTCACGCGAAGGGGAGGTGGGCGTAATTTTCCATTTTCGCCATGCAATGCACATGCAGTGCACGTATGCTCAGGTACGGTCTTTATTGCAGACGGGAATGAGTGCCTTGTGGTCCGTAAAGTGCACAGTTAGGGGCTCGATGATTGCACCAAGCAATCGTCGAGTACTGCGAGAGTGTGCAAGCGTAACGCGGACGACCGTCGATTGAGACCGTCGGAGCTTGACATGCCGCTTTATATTCACAGCACCCGAAGGAGAGGAGAACGCGGAGAGAGAGATTGCTGCACATGTGCAGCGCGCGCAGCGCCGCCCACCGGTGCGTAGCAACGGAGTGAGAGCGCGGTGCGCCAACACGCAGCTGATTGGGAGAGAGTGTTTGCTATCGGAGAGAGGAGAGGAGGAGAGGCGCAGCTGTGCGGACAACGCCGGACCGACGCAGGAAGGACAGAGGGGCGAGGATGAGATGCGTTGCACCTAATACACACGAATCGTTCTACTAAAATGTTCTTGTGTTGGCCGAGGCGCGAAAAATATACACAAGAGTATAGCCAGGATGCTGCATGTAAAGGGGTGGAGGAAAGGACGGAAGACAGGATTTGAAAAAAGAGGGAATAGGACGTGATGCGAAGCAGGGAGAGAGAACAGAAAAGTGGGTCTGACTTGAAACAAGCTTCCTAGCGTCGTGTTTGTATTTTTGTTTCTGTCTTCGTCTTTATGCTCTTTTTCTATGTAGTCAACCTATGTTGCCGCACCAGTAAGCACATTAATACTTGTCTGCCCGTCAGACACAATGCATGAGCAGGACTCGCCGTATCAGTCATTGTTATTAGCGGAGGATCGCAGTGGTCGCGGTCACATTGCGGTCAAGCTGAGGAATGGCCTCTGTGATTAGAGGAAATACGACGCGATGGCTACCACGTGCGATGTGGCACTTAACCAACAGAGGCGAGAGTTCATCAAGTAAAGCATGAAAGGGCCGCTTTGTTTGAGTTACAAAAATATGCCTTTTTTTGCGTCTCTTACCGCTTACAAGTCAAGAACCACAAAGAACATTCCGGAACAATTTAATTCAATAACCACAGCGCACAGGACGTGTGGCCGGTTCATTGTAAACAAAATAATTATAAGTGTGAAACGTGTAGTAGCACCCATGGGTGCCAAAGCAAGTAAAAGATTTTATGGAAGAACCTTAGGTGCCAAAGAATTCACAGAAGAACACACCGGTATTGGAACCAACCTAGTGTGAGGATTCGACATCGCGGAGGAATGACCGGCCACGTTTTGGATTAGCAATTCGGACTTTAGTGCGAAGCGCTGTAAAAAACAAGAGGCAGATATAAATACACTTCGAGAATCAAGATTTATTGTAACAAAATTGGCTTTTAACTTTTGACAAGTGATTTTTTTGCGTGGTGTGGCGTCAGGCGTACCTCCAAGTGTTCTTCAGAGAAGGTTGTTACCCGGACTTTAAGAATGTCTGTAAAATTCAACAGCACAACATCCTATCCCGTACCCATGAAACTATAAGTGCTGACAATCTTCACTGAGGTAGTGTTGTTCGGAAGGCGCTTTTAACGTTGCCCGAAAGTAGACATTTTTTGTATTTTAAAACGGTTTCACTAGACAGCGGTAGCCATGTCATACCGCACCTACAATGCATGTCGGCGGAACGTCGTGATGACTACAAGTGCCTATCCCGGTGGTACCGCCACCCAGCCTGCTGTTGCAAATTCCGTGCACACAAACATAGTATGTGACAGTGCAGCATTGCTTCCCTAGCGATTCATTTCCTCTTTGCTAACTTTGCGCTAAACCTTGGGGTTTCGTCACAGGTTAGGTTTGTCATGATTAAGGGGGCAAAGATGACGCGTCATAGTAGAGCCAGAGGCCGACGAAGAGGAAGACGAAGAGAATGAAAATTTCCCGTGAAGAGGGAGTACTAATGACGAAGTGACGCAATGGAGGCATGTGGAGAATTAACCAATGTGTTGATGACCCGTGCGGCGAACACGGGCACAGCGAATGCAAGAGTGCCGCGCCGGCCGGGCAAAGTCTATTTAATCCCGGGGCACAGGCCGAGGGGAAGGAGATCAGAAGAACGCCACAGCAGGAAGGTCAGGTGGCACGAGGCCGAGGAACAACCGGGGGTACGAGGCCACGCCATCGACCAGAGCCACGTAAGCCTGCGCCGGAGTGGACCGACGTGGCATCGGCTCCCACTTCCGCGTCGTACCACCAACTTGCGCTTTGGTGGCCCCAGCGGCGACGGGCGGGCGCCTGCCTACGGCGAGCACGCACCGTCACCTAACGCCTTGGCGGTCCCACGCGGCGACGTTCCCGGAGCTCCCCGGTGCTACCTGCTACTACGGCGACAGCCCCGAGGCCAGGGGTTGCTTCCTGCTACAAGGGCTACCACGAGGGGTAGCTGAAAAGGAGTCCACCGTGTGACTACAACGCACAACTACGTCAATACCACCCCCACCGGCACCGCGGCAGCGGTCAACTACGACTACCAGCGTGTCACGGCCACTTTACGGGTACGACACGTAAGCGCTGGAGACAGCGGTAGGACCGTTCGCTAGGGACTTGGGTATTATATGACGATTGTTGTTAGGAGTGTTAACATGGACGTTGTATAGAGTGAAACTAGGACGGGTTGATTTATTAGGGACGTCATTGTAGTGACTTTTGGTTTGGTTTGGTGGCTTTTCTGGGTTGTTTTTAGGGATTAGTAATAAAGAATTGCTTCGGTTGAGTTCTTTGTTTCCTATGTGTTTATTTTGCTTAGGGGTTGTAGTTGTACATAATAAATGTGTGCTGTGGTAAACATGCCAACAATTCTCCCGTGTCCATTCTTCTGAGCTGGTCTAGACGTGCCACAAAACGTGACAAAATGCTGCTAGCGCTCCTTTCGTGGCAGGATAAATTAACAAAACCGACAAAATACCTAGCGCTCGTGTGGGCCTGCCTGGCGATGATCACCCGGGGTCCCTTGCGCCATTATCGTGGCAATACTTCTTGGGAACGATTAAGACACATCACAGTGTAGACGACCCGTTCAAGGTGATGTTCAGTGATTATCCCTTACAATACAATAAAAGAGCCTTACGCCCAAAGCAAAAATGATGGAGAAAACGTTGTTTCAGCAGCGTGGGAGAAGCAAATTGGCGGCAATCGTGGACGTAAACCTTCGTGATTGTCGTGACAGTAGCGCACAGCTTTGCTACAATAACGTTTTAGGTTTATGCAACATGGAGCGAATATGCGACGAAAAGGCAACTAAGAACTCCCGGCGGGGCGACCCCGACGCGCAACGGCGGAAAAAACGTCGTTTGCTGCCGATGTAACTGCGTCATAAAGTTTGTCGGTACCGAAGCGGCGGCGCGGGGCGAAGTCATGGAACCAATCAGGTCTTCCGAATTCCCCTGCATGGCGAGTACAGGGTGCTGGCGGGCGGCCAATTTGAAAGAGTTTGATAGGGTACGCTGGGCTCGCGCCTAAATCGTGGGCTAACAAAACAGGTGGTAAACCTGAGATCGTAAGACGAAAAGTGAGGTTGCAACAAGTGATGTCGCGGTATAGTGAGAGCTCTAGCCACAACCAAAACACGGTCTCGACGCAACTGACGTGGCTTGTGCCGCCGCGGTTACCAGGTTCGCTATCTTTCAGTAGGGTAAATAAAGGCTACGTAACTTGTTAAAATGGCAACATTGGTCCAGCATGCAAGATTGGCGAGGAAGGAACAGGAGGTATGACTGCGAAAGCCTCCCAAATACAAAAAAAACTAGAAGCATCCAGCCATGTGTATTCAGCGCATAGCAGTGCATGATGCTGCCAGTGAAGATGATGCTACTTAGCAGATTCCATTTTGTAACGGATGGGCGTTGCCCAGCGGCCTCAGTGCTTACGCCATTATACAATAACAAGAAAGTTAAAAAGACACCCTTTATGGAATATTTGTGCTACTTTGTCTTTGCGGATGACTCTCGGCTGTTTTCCCGCAAACATTCTATGCTTCTTTCACTAACCTGTACTTCTGTCCGCTTGGCGTGCTGTGTTTTGCACGACGGCGCCATGTGTTGAGTTGGAAGGGGGAGGCCTTCAACTTGTAATCACTAGTTTGGTGGGGTCCAACCAAACATGTAGTATTCGGGGCAGGAGTATTCGCACAAATATTCGTATAGCTAGTTCTGTCTTGGAGTATGTGTCCGAGTCGGTAGGTCAGGTTGCTCTAATACAAATTCACCATGCAAAAACGTTTGATCTGGTTTCTCATGATTCCTTTTTCGTACTTCCGGCAGCAGTGTACTTAGGTGAGTGTTATATATGGGCATCAAGGTGTGCTATAATGGATACACTACACAGCTTATCGTCAATCGTATTTTGCCCAAGCCGATTGCGGTCAAGCCGTCTGTCAGACAAGGCTGCAACCTTCACCTTTGCTGTTCGCATCGTACCGCCAGCCTTTTTGTCTCAGCATTCAGCCGAGTCAAGGAGTGAAAGGGTTTCGCTTACAGTCTTGCGAAGTTAAAGTTCTTGCTGATGCAGATGATAGAGCGTATTTCTGCGCTGACAGAAGGAGTGTTCAAAAGCCCTTATCATGACTAAGCAGTTCTGGGATGTGCCTGGAGCGGATTTTAGTATGGTCAAACCATAGGATTTTGAATCGGGCAAAGGGAAACGAAACCATCCATGGGCAACAACTTGTGTCTCCGTTTTTCTTCTACAAATTGCTTGACCACTCACTTTCACTAACTGTACTTCCGAAAAGCATGGGTCTCCATTTGCCTTTTTTGCTTTTATGTACGGGTGGATTCAGTACGAAGCCTCCATGAAGATTTCTCGTAGAGGTCCTGGAGTTATTTAACTTTCTTACCGCTCGGTTTTCTTTGGAGTAGATGCTGAGCATGTCAAGGAAAATCATGTCGAGCACTCTTATTGAAAGCCTATTCCCGGTGCCTCTTTATCGCCAGCCTTACTTTGGTCACCAAAAAGCGATGTTTTAAAACCCGTAATGGGCATGTGTGTCCCGCAAAATGCAAAAACATTTTTCTTCAAGGATTATTCTTCCACACTCCCAGTTAAGACATGGCGGTGCTAAAATGGAATGATATTCCTTGGTCTGACAATGGTTGCCTGTGTAATCGACCAGAGACAATTGATCATTGTTTTTTGTTGTGCCGGGACGCTGTGTTCTTCTGGGACGTTTCAGCAGACAGTAAAAAAGGATATTGACATCACCCCGTACACCATTGGCTTTCTGCCATTTGAATATGTTAGACGGGTGACATACAACGTCTTTGTTCTTGTAGGATTGTTCATCAGTGCTGCATGACTGATTGGCATGTGAAAGCACCTAGGCCGACCAATTGCATTTGTCGGGAACAGGCGGCGTTGGTGCAGAGAGATTAGGCTGCGCCGAGTGATCTAACGGAGTGGCTGCCTCTTTTGGATGCGTGCGTTTCCTTGCCATAGTTTTGAAATGTTGCCGATCTTGTTTCGACTGGTGTCCCTGCCCTTTGCTGCCTCTTAAGTTTATATTGTGTGTTAGGTGTCTTGCCTGTATTTTCTAAAGTTTGCTAAAATTTCCATGCAATAAAGACAAAAAAAATCAGTTTGAAGAAACGTAAACTGCCGAATTCTTGTTTTGGCAGTCCCTAGTTCGAATCTCCCCGGGGAACGTTCATGTTTATTTTCGTCGCGGAATGTAGCTCTTTTCGGAAGAGAAAAAGAATCTTTCTGTCTAAAAAATGCCCCCGAATCACTCAGAAACGTAAAACAATGTACAACCGAGCGGGCGGGGGAACCTCCTTCGTTGGGTGTGGTTAGTGGACACCCCAGCTGTTTCTAGGTGTGGGGGTTCAGTTAGCCACACTGTGAGCAACCCACCGGCGGCGCGGCAGCGGGCGCCAAATCGCTTGCTTCATGAATTTGAGCCCGATAAACATACAGCGCCCTGCCGCGGCAATTTTTCGGACACGCGTACTTAGTCGCAAAAGTTCGCTCCATGCATTCTGGCTTTTACGCGTTAACGTGAGCTTCCTGAAATTTTTTGTGCTTGCTTTATTCTCGCACGTGCTTGAGCCTTGCCTCGCTATTTTGAACACTTGGTTTTGTATTGTTCCACGGCCACCCTTTTTTGCTTACAATGGTGATTCGTTCTTCTCTGACTAGTGGTTACAGGAGTTTCGAAAGATTCAGCTTGTTCGGGTATTTTCCTAACTCTTGGCTGGAAGGCTGAATCTAGAGACGGGCGGGTGTCTTTTCAAAGCTACGTTTTTGTCTTCTTGAGGCCGATAGGCTCTATTTGGCTCAGTTACGCCGCTTGGACCCGGGGGCTAGTCAGCGTGACAGTGGACGAGCAACCAGAACAAGCCAGGTTTGAAGCCTCCGATTTTAAGAAAATTTCAATGGTTGAAACCTGTACGCCCCTGTTTCCGACAGATCAACAAGGTCGAAGTATAATCGCCACAGCCAGCAAACAGGAATTTTGCCAGGTAATGGCATAGACAGCGGCCTGGCACCGGTGGTTTGGGAACACGAAAGTATCTTCTACCCTATTAGCAGCTAACCCTTCTCGCCCCTAATCCCTGTTGTCTTAGCTAGCCTGCACGTGGACCTCTGCTGCAATATCCATTTTGGATTTATTTGAATCACACAGTTATTTTCGGTAAAATGATCGCGGTGGCCATTGTTTTATGTGCATTTAATTGCGCTTGTCTTTGAAACAATGAAACAGCTTCTACGTTAGCAGTATTAAAAAGCAGGCCGCGATATAGCAAACGGTAAATCTATATTTATTGGTGCCCGTCGCAGTAGAACTAGATTTTTTATTCAAAGAGCATCCTACATTCAATAGATAGGAGAGCTTTCGACTTGCTCGCCACATTTCAGTCGCGTTTGTGCAAGACAGAAATGTAGCACTCCAGTGGTCTCATATTCTATTCAATATTGATGCTCAATGTCAATTTTTAAGTATTTAAAAAAAATAGCCATGCTCATTGTGGTTGTGGGGAGTTTAAGTTGTTGTATTAACCATCTGTACGAAACAGAAAAATATATTAGCAGAAGTTAAAAAGCTGTCTTGTCAGAAGTTAAAAACCGTAACTTGATTATGCTTTTTGTTTGTTATAAGTGTGTACATGTTGTAAGTTTTCAAGTGTGTTCTTGAAGAATTTCAGCTCCGGATTCTTCCTATCTATAATTAAAAGTAAACCAATTTGTATATTTTTCGTTCTTATACTTTGTGATGACTGCCATTTCACTACATTCCTGTTTCTGTTTTCTGCACTGATATTTATTGATGTACCACCTCCATGTACAATCTGTTTGCCCACATGCTATGGTCTCGGAATGAGACTGGCAGTATTGCAAAATAATAATAATATTAATAATAATAATAATAATAATAATAATAATAATAATAATAATAATAATAATAATATTTTCCCCAAATACGCATAGAAACTGATCAGAAAACAAGTGCCTCGCAACGGCTTGTAAACACGAATCCCCGAAATTCCAATTACTTCCTTCTAGACAGCTTTTAATATTTCTAAGAATGATTTATTTTTTTCTTTACTCTTTAGGCTACTGAACGGGATTCACCGAGGAATGAGATGCGGCGTACGTTCTGGGAAAACGGGGCGGAGGTTGGCTGTTCTCTCAGCTACGAAGTGTTTTACCTCTTGGACGATTAGCAGCACGTGGAGGCACCATGTGGGCACAAAAAGAGCCACTACAAGGGCATCGACTGTCTGCAACTGCTTCGCACTCATTATTAAAATGCCTAATTTTGTGCTATTCCCGACTATTTCCCCTAAGTCCGAAAGAATTGCATTTTTATGCTAAAGTATTACGTGGGCGTAAGTATTTACCTATACTCTTCTGAAATTAAACCGGAAATACGGACGCGATCAGCACGGGTACACGTGGTTATTGATTGACATGAACAGAAGCACACAATTTAAAACACGAAACGAATTAGGAGGAACGAACATGGAACTCACCCGAGGCCTATTAGGTGCGCGAGCACTTTGAAGTTAAAAAACTCCTGCAAAAATATGCTACCTGTTTTATCCTATATATATTGACGTAGTTTCAGTTTCGGTTTCAGAGTTTGGGTTTGCAACACTGTGTCCTTGTGCGTGTATATATTTTGTGCAACGTCTATTAAAGGGCAGACTGCCACACGTGCGCCTGGTGTAAAGGTCACGTCACTCCATCATTACAATGGCGACGAGGATTTAAAACCGCATTCTCATGTAATTCCCCGGGACCCAACCAGCCACGCCTACCCGATGGCTTTCGCCGGAATCACCCCACGGGAGCCGTTCCTCCCGACACCCGGTCGCCCCGTGCAACCATGGTCACGATGGCACGACATGATCGACGTGTACCTGTTGGTATCCGGTGCTTCCGAGTGTGGACGACAGAAGCATTCATGAATATTATTTAAGGAACACTGTAAATATTCCATGTGTACTAATATGTTGTCTTTTATTTGCGTAATGTCTTGTTCTTGTTCAACAAAGTTGACAAGTATGGACTCGTAAACCGGGCTTAGACGTTTACATGTGGCTGTGAGTATATAAGACTATTGCGGAATATCAATTTTACTTTGACCGGGTGGCTGAATCAATTCACAGACAGACAGGCGGACCGACGGACAGAAAGGCAGACATACAGACAAACCAAAATGTCTGGGTTTAAGTAGCCCAAGAAAGACTATCGTCTTTAAAAATATAAAACGCAACAAATTATACATCTATTGAGACGTGACAGGCACACTTGACCACATCGTTACGTCAAGATTAGCGTGTGCTGATGAGACGGCGATTGAAGAAGCTGCTACGTTGGGCGCCAAAGACTTCATGCTTCACCCATGGTCCCCAACGTTACCTTCACCCCTTTTCCTAAACCTCAACTATATCTTTCCTAACAAACATCGCCGTTTCCCTCGATACGCATAAAGCAGAAATATTCCGTGCGGCCTAGACATCACAGAATAAATACCTTGAAACACTGACACTTACACCTTCCCGCTCAAACTGACCAACACCCTAATTCCGCAACGTTTAACTACTACACATTAAGTCACCGAATGGCAGAGGGCCTTTGTCTCTTCTTGCCCGAGGCGATTAAACACCTTCAATGCTAGTCTTTTCTCTTGGTTTTCCTCCAGTACTTGTGCAGACTAGGTCCTAAATAGTGCAACTGGTTACAGAAACACTCCCTAGGAGTCGAAGTAACGCTATCAGGCCATACATCACCATACCCAAACGTAGATGTCACGTACAACTTTTTATTGCCTGGAATTTGTTTTCTCTCTGCTCACTCCAGTGGTGTTTGGCGTGTTTTGCGAAGGCGTGGTCTGATGTGTCGTTTGTTTCAATGTCTACTGTGTTTCCGAGAGCCGCAGCTGTGGCCTTCTATTTGCTATCTCATTTCCAACGACCCCAGCGTGTCTGGGACCCAGCACTTCGCAGTACATGTTTTTACGCATACACAGTCATAATCGTGTTAAACTCCTGCTTGATTTCGGCTGGACTTGTTAGATGACAGTGCACGAACAACACTTGATCTGTGTAGTTGATGGTATTGGGAATCCAATTTTTAAGGATGCGTAGTACAATATCGAAAAAGTTGTTGTGTATATGTCTAAACAAGACGCTTAGATGCGAAGCCCGCTGTGTCACTCTAAATAAAAAGGCCATAGCAACAGATGGGCAATTTAAAACCAGTAGGGATGCCGGTGTGTAATTAGGGGCAGGTTAGGAAGGGTGGTTGTTCATCGATTAAACAAAAAACAGAAAGAAAATCTATAAACATTTGTTTGTCAATTACACACTACTTGTTACACTCAATGTACCGACTTTGAAGTGGTCTTGTCCAGGAAACACCCGACGCAAAATGAAGCCTAAAGTGTACCACTGTTTTCAGCATTCTCAATGCTGTTTTTGCCGACGACTCATACGCGAGCCTGCCATGTTCCAAACGAGCCAAAATTAAGGGGGCACAAAGACTGATCAGGAGGCCTTTTTCTGTACCATAAGACAGATCTCAAAGAATCTTGACAATATTATTAGTTTTCAGACATTTATGCTTAAGTGGTTGTACTCGCGAAATGAATGTGAGTTTGCTCTCCCGCACAACACCTAACTGTCAGCTTGCTTCATTTGTTTGAAGTGGTAAGCATTGTACATCACACTGTACGGGCGCACACTGTGACGTTTTTCTCGTTCCAAGCAAGTGCTCCCACAAAACGGGCAAGCGCTGGAGCAGCGAGGGAGGGAAAACAGTTATTTATATTTTTAGTGGATGGGCGGCCCTCCACTGAGGGCTCGTGCAACGTACGACCGTTCCCAATGGGGTCAGCAGGGGTGGTACCCTTGGTCCAGGGCTCCAGCGGCCTGTGCTGCTTGGCGTGCCCGCTGAATCAGGATAATTTTGCAAACGTGGACCGGGTGTGCCCGGCTGTGACCGCGAGCAACGCAAACACGTGCACTCGCCATTTTTTTACCTTCCGCGCGGTCGCCGGAACCTTGGCCACTCTGACTGAGGGGCACGCTTGGCTTGACAAACATTTACCAGTAACACTGGGCGGCCGTCGTGAGGCAAGCGTAAACGAGTGCTCGACATTCTGTTGGTTCGGTTAACTGCTTTGTGGTGCGCGCGCTGGACCATTTCTTGGTATTTTTAACTGCGGACACGAAAGATACAAGTTGCTAAACAAGTTGCCTCGATTTAACAAAACAGCACAGCCTATAGCAGCAGTTGCACGTGTCACAAGCAGCAACATTTCTGGAGATGCCCTTTCCTGAAACGGAAAACAAACTTTTGAAAGCGTATAGGTTGCACAGACCAAGCCGTGCAAATACCCCCTCAAAAATTCATTGGCACTGACCTAAGGGGTGACAGTGTGCACGGAGCTGTCAGCTAAAGAATAATAGAAACAGTTAAGGGATGACTTTTGGAGCAGTCGTTATGGAGGTCATATTGAAAGATGCCAACCAATCAATGTCCACTGCTGTGTCATCGGCAATATCCCAGGGTGTCTAAGTAGCATTGAGAAGCATTATTGTAGAGGGTTCTATGAGGTTAAAATTCGTGAAGTAAGCTAGAACCGCTGCAATTTCTGTCCAATGGTGACATAAATTTTGGCTGGACTATATTCCACTCCAAGTCATAAAAATGTAGCCTTTTTGGATGAAACGTTGCGCGATGGCTATTGAGGGTTTGGTAAGATATCTGCCCGGTGATTGTTCAAACGCCAACGCATAGTTTGACTAGTTTCTACGTACTGTTGTTGACACTGTATGCATTCAACACATATAAAACGATAAAGCAAGTGCATGTGAATCTTGAATTTATCTGGGGAACGCATGTTGCAGCTGTGCTATTGAAAATATAGTAAATGTGCAGATGCCTCCCAGTCTCGCTTCTGGAATAGGAATAAGGGATCATGAGCGGTTGTTTCTAAGGCTATATATTAGACTCCACTAAATATCTTTGACGATACCATTTCTGCGGCAGTTAAACCCAGGTGCTTTTGAGAACGATATTTTAAGTCTGTATTACTGGTAAAATGAGGTAGCCGTTCCTGAAATTCTTGTTAACATTAGGGAAAGCGTTCGAGAATTTATTAATTAGAGCATGGACCCAAGTTTTTATTTTGGATGGTGTTTCTTGAGCAGTGAGTTTATTTTGAGATAAGATACACGTTCGTATTCCTGATCAGGCAAATTTTTTTGGTTCTTTGGTTGACAAGGTATTCTTTTTAAGTTTTTGTTTCGGTTCGGCTACTTAGTTACAAAGTCATTGTCATCATTGCGTGCTCTTCTTAGGCTATAATGTCATCCTACGAAGCTCCCTTGTTTGCAGTTGTTCGGGTAATAGCTTTCATAGCGTAGCCACTGCTGCCTGTCGGATGGTATCTCAAACATATGGTTGTAAGCCTGGCAAATGAAACCATCTTCGTTGGGCAACACCGACTGTCAGTCACTGCGGAAGTCGGTGTTACACTGTGGTTGACAGCGAAACTTCTTCGCAATGATTGTGTAGGGGCCTATAAAGCAAAAAAAAACTTCCCGCGTAAATCCGGGAGCACACACAAAGGTGGACAGCTGTACTTGTTCCCCAAATTGTAAGAAAAGGAACGGCGCGTAACATCAAGGCGGGATTGGCAGCTTTCTAGGCGGGCAGAATTGTACAATCATGGAAGGTTGCGGCAGCAGCAAGTCGACAACGAACTGCTTGGAAGGCTTGCGGATATTCCACAGGTAAGAAAGCAGAAGACGCTCCAAGTACAGAAAGCGAATGGCTTTAATAGAGCAAGAATGGATTTATTTGGTTGTTTATTGAACAGTGGTCAGGAAAAGTCGCACTGTGTTCCTGTTTGTATGATAAGGGCGCATGTAAAAGGAATTTCACAAAAAGCATGCTGCCGTAGAATAATTGACCGGGACTACCCGGGCGCCCAGATATCGAGAGTTTCAGCAATGATGTCATAATGCTTTTATGGTTCGAGCGACCGTAAGCGTGCCCAATGTACGTGGGCCAAATTATCTTTCGTGTAATTATTGCAAGACCTCGCGCGCCAATTATAGTCTAACGAACAAAGATCCTTAACCAAACAAAGACAAAACTGGTAATCATGTTTTTTCTTTCTTGTAATTGTAACAGCTTCCGGGCAAACCTTTTCCTTTATTCTTCTGGCAGACAGAAACTCTTTGTTCCTTCAATAGAAAGAAACGCCATCACACGGTTCCATCATTCAGACGTTCCCGTAACCAGATTGTGAATGCATCACCCAATAATTTTTCCTCTGCCAGTCAAGCCAGTAAGCGCGTGATTAAACTAGCACTTCCATTCCCGCTGAGAAAAAAGCAAGCTTGAAGTTTCGACAAAATTGGCTTGCCACCTTCTGAAAATCAGACGCCGCAGTCGTATGTCTACGTGATTAGATGGGCCGAAAGCAGTTGCGCAACGTCTGAAAGCCTGCAAGCCGGAAATTGCGAACGCGTCCGCTTCGCAGACGCATTTCTTTTTGGGTTGGTAGCAGTTTAACATTCTAATCGACTAAGATTATTTGTCGACAATACGCAAGACGGGGAGAACATTTCTCTTTTATATCTTTTTTTTCTTTTGTATTTTGGAGTGCCTTAAAAATTTCGTTAGATGTGGCTTTGACTTAGGTGCCTTAGCACTTCAAAAAGGAGTAATATTTGGTTGAATATAATTGTACGTTGCTCTTCAAGATAAAAATCACTTTGCAGCTCGTATTTTGTGCAGTTCAGTCCACGTACTATGCTTTTTAAAAGAAGCAAATCACTTATACTTTGATTCGAATTTGATGTAGGACCTTCAACCTATTGAAACTGCCTTTTCACATTATACGTCCGCCCATTTTAGAAAAGTTGTCCCAGAAGTTCGACTCCACTTTTACGTGTGGCCTTGAACTAGAGAACAGGACATAGCAGAAAAAGTTGGTTGTTTTGACAACAACATGGCGCGCCAAATCTGGCGCACGAAGAAATGCGAAGGCCTTGCTCTTGTCAAAGACTTCTTATTTGCTACATAGTGCTTTTGTCTCATTATTAGCATTCATTTTTTCTCTTCTTGAGACTGCTGTAATACAGGAAAGCCCATGTTCAGACTTCGGAAGCGAGCAAGCTATACTAGGGCTCATTGTAAACTAGTGCAAGTCCTAATTGGAAGTGGAAGTGCAAGACGGTGTTCGACTGGTACTATTTGAGAGTGCATCCAGAAGCGTTCTGCTTCGAGCAAAAAGAAGATGAACTTTTAAAGTATTGATTAAAGAAAGAGAGACAATAGTTGGTGTGACTCGTTCCAGCAGGGTATTCTTACAGCCACGACCATGCGAGAGGCATTCTTATTGCAAAATGTTTTTTTAGTGGCCCGCTCCAAAAGTTGGTGTTTGTCCGAGAGTATGCATTGGCGCAACTGCTCCTCCCACTGATGATAGGTAGGGATTGGATAAGGGATAATAGTAGGGGATGTTCGGCACTCTTATACCCCGGTACAGCTGTTCCCAGATATAACGCAGAAATTACAGGTGACCGGTTTTTCGGCGGGGCAACTATGGTGTGGTGATTAGATTAGGGATGTAAATGGTTTTGTAGGCGAGAGAAAATGGTTTCTGCCTTCTTAGTTTGTCAGTTGTTTTGGGGTGATGGGAAGCAAGGTCGTCTATTTTATAGTGTTCTAAAATTTGGGCGTATGCGTAGAGTGGTTCAAGCTTAGAGGAGAACCGGTAGTGTTTTTGTTCTCTTTCTATCGAAACGGCTCGGTGTGAATGGGCACTGGTAGCGCACTTATCTCTCTCGTGATAAAGAATGCACTGCTGTTCTCTTGATCAGATAATATGTTTACGGGGCTTCATGATGAATGAGAGATGCGGGGTTCTGATTAGAATATTTAAATTGCAGCCATCACAGATGCCACGCATGCTACACCAACTAACAGCTTCTTTGTCAGAGTGTAGTTCCACACTCCTACCCCGCAATTCCCTCTTCGTAGCCGTCTTGTTATAGTTAATCGTCCTGGACCGCTTAAATTAAGGCCACAGTCAACATACGGGTGCGATGAAGATGAGATCAGATAAGTATAAAGAGTCAAGTTCTTGTTTCATCGGATGAACATGATGGGCTTGGTTCCCGATTACTGACGCTAGGAAGGCCACGACGAATAGATCCAGAGTCCGGGAAGTGCTTCGGACGAAATGTCTTGGGACTTGGCATGGTCGGCAGGTCTCGGGTAGTAACACCCGGTACGGTATCGGATTTTCTTGATCGATCATTCACAGAATGGAGACACGGGCTGGTATCTTTTTCAAGTGCTGGTGGTGGCTGGGTGGCGGTTTTCCGAAGCAAACCCCCTACACTCACTGATTACGCAGAATCTGGGGTGCGTTTTTGGGTGTAACCTTACCAAAGGACGCGCGACATGAACCGTGAGAGATGCCTGTGATGTATTTATATTATTTACATGGAGGCATCACAGATATCTTTACGCGGTGTCGATTTCCAATTGAAGTGCACCTTACTGATCATTGATAAATCCACCTTGTGGTCACGCAGCCCGAAAAGCGTACTGGTAATGTGGAATCTCTGGAAGCAGTGGGGGGAAGCAGCACTTATAACAAGAAGAAACAGAAAACGTGCTATAATCTATTGTAGAGTGGATTAATGTGAATGGCTCTAAAAAGGTCAGATCAGAGACGGCCAAGGCGTACAGTTGCGGTTCGGTTAGGCAGAAATAGCGCTACGTATAGATAAATACTGTCCTAGGAGTTGGTATCAGCGAGGCACTATAGGACTGATTGGTGTATGACATTGTCGAATGCCCCTTTTATATTGAGTGCAGCAAAGGAATATTTGTGTTAAGGATTGTTCCATGAATATGTCTACGTTAGCCTGAAGCCTGTGCAAGTCGCCAAGCACGTCCCACTTGTACCAGCCTCCGACAGCATGGAATACCACACGAGCTCGGTCTATTACCAGAGCAAGTGAAGAAGGAAGACGTCGCGACCAGCCCCATGGTCAACCAAGTCAATCCTCCCGACGTTCTGTTGAAACTACGGGAGCCCCCGTAATCTAGAGGATCCTCCTATTCGAATTTTCAACCGGGTGGGATGATGACGAAATCATCGACATGCAAGTGTTTTTTTTCTCAAAATGAAAATACAGCCATTACAAAAAAAACTCAAGACCTCGCTAACATGATGGGAATCTTCAAAACAGTATTTTTGAAACCGTTCAGAACTGTCGGGCGTAAAAAACACACTGAGATATTGATACAGAATCAAATTCAATACCCCTAAGAAGGTGTTGTAGTGTTCGTTGAAGAGATGAAGATGCTGTCTCGATAAGCTTACAGCGATATGGCACTAGAAAAGAAGCTGCGCTTTCTGATGCGGGGCGTTAAACAAGAGCTCTTAGCTGAACTTATCCCGAACCTTCTAAAAACCGTGGCTGAATTGGTGAACAAAGCTTTTAATGATCGAGAGGACCCTCGACATGCGCTCGAGGCAGTGCGATCGACCACGCCACGCCTGTTTGCGAACCCCTTCAACGCCCCTGGATTCGCGACGGAAGGCTCACGGGAAACAATCCGGGCCTCCATTCGCACAAAACTGAGAAAACGTTTCCCACACTGCAACACAAAGTCGCCGCACAAATCCTAAATGTCTCTGTCTCCTCATCAGGCCATAGCCACGTATTATTACTGGCCAATATCGCCTTCACGTTTCGTCGTCATTTTTGCGCTGTGTGCGTCCACTATTATCCCACGTACCATTCTTCGCCTTTCTCGGACGCCCCATCATCGTCATCGTGATTGAACCTGTTCTGGCTAGGCTATAGAGAGTTTACTCGTATGAACAGAATTCAAAGGTAGCATTGAACAGCTGTGACAACGCTGCACCGACTAGAAAAAGAGAGAAAAGCGGCTTCATTTGCAATTTTTCAAAAAAAGGTTCCTTAGAACAACAATCTAAAACGTTCTAAAACTATTAAGAGGCGATAATTTAGAGAACAGATAAAATACATGTATGTATAATCAACAGCGAAGATGAAACACGAAAAAATATGACCTGAATAGAATCAGGTGCCATTCAATATCCCTTTATTTGCTCAAAAACTGTGGAAAACACTTAAGGGGTCGCCACCAGCTTCCATTCCCTCTGTGTTTTTATATCACGGTAGTTATGAAATAAGCGGAGGAATATTGTCGAATGCGCACTTTTATAGTTTGGTCTATGTGTCGTATAGTAGTGTTAAATTCTGGGTATGCGAAATAGCACAGTGATCTAGGTATCCGAAATGAAAGCATCCTTTAGAGAAGTGTAAAAAATATCGCATCAGTCAGTCGCATAATAACGGATTAGTATAACAGACTTGCGCATGCGTGAAAACAGTGCTCAACAGTAGCCGTAAACGTGTAAGCTAATGCAAACACAAGTATTTGTAAAACATGACTACTGAGGGGCCAAGGAGAAAATAATAAAATTGCCAACCGTCCATATGCATCCCTATGTGGAAACATAACGGTAGCCTAAACAGCAACTCCAATTTCAGAAAAGTGGTACGAGTTCGAGGTTTCCACAAATAAAAATTGCTGGTGTAGCAAAGTCAATTGGCGCCATGAATTAACAAGCAAAATGGCCATGTCTCCATTTAGGTGTTGAGAAACAGCAGCTCCAAGATCAGAAAGGTGGCACCAGTTCGCGGTTTCTACAACTAAAAATTGCTGATCTATCGAAGTAAAGTTGCACATTGAAAGAACATGCAAAATGCCATGTGTCCTTTAAGAAACATTGTAGTGTTCAGTTTAGGCTTCGCAGCTGTACTAAATACTAATTCTGTGATTCTATTGTGTGGGGTACCGATGAATAGGCGCCCACATGTAAGCCATTCTGCCTAAAAAACTGCTTTCACTTCAATTAGCAGGAAGGCGCTCCTTCAGGCAGTTTTATTCCACCGGTATATGTGGGTTTTTCTGAAGAAAGGAGCCAATCGTACCTTCCAGCAGCGAAGCGTGGATGATGACAAAAGTGAATTAGGTGATTTTAAATTATCACTCCAATCCATCGAATAACCGGAATATTATTAATTGCATCACATGAGCAGAATCCAAAATATGCTTCCTTTTTACCTTATCTTGGTTTCAGAATATATATACACTATATAATATTACGGTTGTTATTGTAGATACGGAGCCATATAAATATGCTGAGTTTTGCGCTATACCCTTATTTCTCGGACGAGAATTTCAGCTATTCTGAATGCAGCAAAATCATTTTGGAATAACATCTGATTGCGTATTTTGAACACAAAGAATATTCAGATTATTTGTTAGGTGCCTGCATTTTGCGGATTTCATACCAATAGAGTTTGGGCTCCGAATGTGTGGTTCTCAATGTGTGTGGTTAGTGTACGCCGCAACTGATTCTGTTATGGGGGTTCAGTTAGCCACACTGCAGTGAGCAACCCAGAGGCGGCGCGGCAGCGGGCGCCATGTTGCTTGTTCATGTAGTTCAGTCCGATGAACATACGAGCCTTCCGCGGCCAATTTTTCTCACAGGCGAACTTCTTAGTAAAAGTTCGCCCCATGCATTTTGGCTTTTAAGCGTCAATGTGAGCGTCCTGCATTTTTTCGTTCTTGCTTTTTTCTCGCGCGTGGTTGCACCTAG